>NT_177000.1:0-66360 GCF_000188095.3 Bombus impatiens
TTTGCTTTACAAGTTATTATATGTTGTACACCCATACAAAGTATAGATTCTATGTATTCAAGCATGTTTTACAGAAATTCCTCCTCACTCTTTTGCTGTGACTTTAGCTGTGCTATATCTTCACCAATTGTAGTTCTGTTACCTATTGCCATCTGACTCTTAATCTTGCTGTCTTTTGCTTTAGGCTTAAAAATTTGCTTTTCATGTGGAGGAAGATATGTCGAAAAATGCTTTCTATTTCCATCAATGGTATTCAAAGCATATACCATGAAACATTGGAGATAAAAATATCATTTTGTATACTAAATTCTGCAACTTCAAATTCTGCAAGACAAAAGTCACACTTGTTAATTCCTATGTTTCTTCTATAAAACCAATTGACACGTAGCAATATAAATTTTTTGCTTTACAAGTTATTATATGTTGTACACCCATACAAACTATAGATTGTATGTATTGAAGCATGTTTTACAGAAATTCCTCCTTACTCTTTTGCTGTGACTTTAGCTGTGCTATATCTTCACCAATTGTAGTTCTGTTACCTATTGCCATCTGAGTCTTAATCTTGCTGTCTTTTGCTTTAGGCTTAAAAATTTGCTTTTCATGTGGAGGAAGATATGTCGAAAAATGCTTTCTATTTCCATCAATGGTATTCAAAGCATATACCATGAAACATTGGAGATAAAAATATCATTTTGTATACTAAATTCTGCAACTTCAAATTCTGCAAGACAAAAGTCACACTTGTTAATTCCTATGTTTCTTCTATAAAACCAATTGACACGTAGCAATATAAATTTTTTGCTTTACAAGTTATTATATGTTGTACACCCATACAAACTATAGATTGTATGTATTGAAGCATGTTTTACAGAAATTCCTCCTTACTCTTTTGCTGTGACTTTAGCTGTGCTATATCTTCACCAATTGTAGTTCTGTTACCTATTGCCATCTGAGTCTTAATCTTGCTGTCTTTTGCTTTAGGCTTAAAAATTTGCTTTTCATGTGGAGGAAGATATGTCGAAAAATGCTTTCTATTTCCATCAATGGTATTCAAAGCATATACCATGAAACATTGGAGATAAAAATATCATTTTGTATACTAAATTCTGCAACTTCAAATTCTGCAAGACAAAAGTCACACTTGTTAATTCCTATGTTTCTTCTATAAAACCAATTGACACGTAGCAATATAAATTTTTTGCTTTACAAGTTATTATATGTTGTACACCCATACAAACTATAGATTGTATGTATTGAAGCATGTTTTACAGAAATTCCTCCTTACTCTTTTGCTGTGACTTTAGCTGTGCTATATCTTCACCAATTGTAGTTCTGTTACCTATTGCCATCTGAGTCTTAATCTTGCTGTCTTTTGCTTTAGGCTTAAAAATTTGCTTTTCATGTGGAGGAAGATATGTCGAAAAATGCTTTCTATTTCCATCAATGGTATTCAAAGCATATACCATGAAACATTGGAGATAAAAATATCATTTTGTATACTAAATTCTGCAACTTCAAATTCTGCAAGACAAAAGTCACACTTGTTAATTCCTATGTTTCTTCTATAAAACCAATTGACACGTAGCAATATAAATTTTTTGCTTTACAAGTTATTATATGTTGTACACCCATACAAACTATAGATTGTATGTATTGAAGCATGTTTTACAGAAATTCCTCCTTACTCTTTTGCTGTGACTTTAGCTGTGCTATATCTTCACCAATTGTAGTTCTGTTACCTATTGCCATCTGAGTCTTAATCTTGCTGTCTTTTGCTTTAGGCTTAAAAATTTGCTTTTCATGTGGAGGAAGATATGTCGAAAAATGCTTTCTATTTCCATCAATGGTATTCAAAGCATATACCATGAAACATTGGAGATAAAAATATCATTTTGTATACTAAATTCTGCAACTTCAAATTCTGCAAGACAAAAGTCACACTTGTTAATTCCTATGTTTCTTCTATAAAACCAATTGACACGTAGCAATATAAATTTTTTGCTTTACAAGTTATTATATGTTGTACACCCATACAAACTATAGATTGTATGTATTGAAGCATGTTTTACAGAAATTCCTCCTTACTCTTTTGCTGTGACTTTAGCTGTGCTATATCTTCACCAATTGTAGTTCTGTTACCTATTGCCATCTGAGTCTTAATCTTGCTGTCTTTTGCTTTAGGCTTAAAAATTTGCTTTTCATGTGGAGGAAGATATGTCGAAAAATGCTTTCTATTTCCATCAATGGTATTCAAAGCATATACCATGAAACATTGGAGATAAAAATATCATTTTGTATACTAAATTCTGCAACTTCAAATTCTGCAAGACAAAAGTCACACTTGTTAATTCCTATGTTTCTTCTATAAAACCAATTGACACGTAGCAATATAAATTTTTTGCTTTACAAGTTATTATATGTTGTACACCCATACAAAGTATAGACTCTATGTATTCAAGCATGTTTTGCAGAAATTCCTCCTCACTCTTTTGCTCTGACTCTAGCTGTGCTACATCTTCACCAATTGTAGTTCTGTTATCTATTGCCATCTGAGTTTTAATCTTGCTGTCTTTTGCTTTAGGTTTAAAAATTCCCTTTTCATGTGGAGGAAGATATGTCGAAAAATGCTTTCTATTTCCATCAATGGTATTCAAAGCATATACCATGAAACATTGAAGGTAAAAATACCATTTTGTATACTAAATTCTGCAAATGCAAATTCCGCAAGACAAAAGTCACACTTGTTAATTGCTATGTCTCTTCTATAAAACCAATTGACACGTAGCAATATAAATTTTTTGCTTTACAAGTTATTATATGTTGTACACCCATACAAACTATAGATTGTATGTATTGAAGCACGTTTTGCAGAAATTCCTCCTCACTCTTTTGCTGTGACTCTAGCTGCGCTACATCTTCACCAGTTCTCGTTCTGTTACCTATTGCCATCTGAATCTTAATCTTGCTGTGTTTTGCTTTAGGTTTAAAAATTCCCTTTTCATGTGGAGGAAGATATGTCGAAAAATGCTTTCTATTACCATCAATGGTATTCAAAGCATATACCATGAAACATTGGAGATAAAAATATCATTTTGTATACTAAATTCTGCAACTTCAAATTCTGCAAGACAAAAGTCACACTTGTTAATTCCTATGTTTCTTCTATAAAACCAATTGACACGTAGCAATATAAATTTTTTGCTTTACAAGTTATTATATGTTGTACACCCATACAAAGTATAGACTCTATGTATTCAAGCATGTTTTGCAGAAATTCCTCCTCACTCTTTTGCTCTGATTCTAGCTGTGCTACATCTTCACCAATTGTAGTTCTGTTATCTATTGCCATCTGAGTTTTAATCTTGCTGTCTTTTGCGTTAGACTATAAATTCCCTTTTCACGTGGAGTAAGATATGTCGATAAATGCATTCTGTTTCGTGACTCTTCAATGGTCTAGAACTTGCTGGACTTCCGCTGATCCTTGTACTGGTCACTGACTCGAGTTGATTTAGACTAACTTGATGTCGTAGAAGAAGTATAGAAATGATGTGACTCCTCTATCGCGATGAGAACAAGTTTAGAGCACAAGTTGACTGTTCTGTAGTCCCGAGATCAAGTGAATTTCGTTCTTGTGCGATTACGGAGGAAAGCTCGGAGTGGGTGTGTCTTTTGAATTAAGGACGTGGATTCGTTATTCACACTTTTCGTCAGGAAAAGTGAGGGTAACGATCCGCAATGCCGATTGGTTATGACCTACGTAATGCATAAAGGTATGAAGTAGGAGAAATCTCCTACCTTGGCTGACCCTTATTCATGGGAAAAATCAGCTATTTCCGTAATTTGTAGGAGCGCCTAATTAAACCAAGAATTTTCCTAAGTACCAGCCATAAACCGAAAACACTTATAGGATTAGAAAATCCTTTCTGGTGAGCACATTGGCTTGAAAACATTTGTTTACAATGAAATAAAAGGTTGGGGTTTATTGTGGGGCCTTAGGTTTATGGAGGGTCTGTCTAATGATGCTTGGGCCTTGGCGGTCAGACAATGAAGGACGTCGCACGGACCATTTCACGCGACGTAACACAGCGCCTAATGAACCTAAGAACTTTTGTAAGCACCAGCCAGAAACCGAAAACACTTATAGGATTAGATAATCCTTCCGGATAAGCACATTAACTTGAAAACATTAACTGTAACATGTAACTATGAAACGTGTAGAAGAGATAGATAGTCGTAAAGACGGAATAGACTGTAGAGCATTGAATTCGTATTGTATCGAATATTTTGTATTTTACGTTATTTACAACGTTCTTAAATTTTTCAATTTAAGAAAACGAGATCTGACGCCGAATGCAGTCGATATAAAGATAGATTCGGTATAACTGTTAATACCTGTTTTTCATGCCAACGTACCACGTAGTGCTTTTCATGCATCGAAGGGTGAATTTTTCCGCTTGTTCTATCGCGATCGATCGGAACAGAGCGTGAACAGAGAAAATTCAAAAAAACATTGAAAATGTTATACGCGGACCGTGGTTCGCCGTGCACGGAGTAGTATAAACGAAACGAGAAAAACAAAAACAGGATTCACCGGAAACGGCCAGTTTGCTCGGCCGTGATTTGTTTCGTGCTAGCGCAACTTATTCCGGCCGCGCGCAAAACTACGCGAATTCGTTTCTGTCGTTCGCTTTGATTTATCCACCACCACCACCACACCGTTCTCGTTGTGTCGAGTCGCTTCGTTTCACTTCGCATCGCACCGAGTCAAGCACCACGCGCGAAATATTCAGATCTCGTCAACCACCTTGGGATTAACGCGACGCTGCATTACCGATTGGAAAGATACATACATAGCGGATACGGTATTCGAACGAAATATGTAGCATGAATTTTCACGCGCGAAATAACTACGTTTATCTTCGTGGAAGGCTCGTCTGTGATAAAGCAAAGGAAACACCTATCGCTGGGACGATGGCAAAATACTGTATAAACTGGTGCGAGCGATGGAACTAGACACACGGTAGTTGCAACACTATTGCCGTTTAATCAAAGCGGAAACTGTCTGGGGAAATATAGACAGTGGATGATGGGGCGACTAACATAAAAAAATAACCTTGCCGGAGACACAAAGGCAAAATTAGAGCGAAAACGGGTTTAACCTGTATGGTTAGTTTAATTGCACATACGTCTACAGCAACGATAAACTCGTTAAAATATGCTCGTGTTGTTAGCGTTCTGCGATTTATATCTAACTTTTCTTTTCTACTCTTCCGAATATGCTAACACGGATCCTTTTCACAGAATTTGTTAATTAGCCAACACTCTTTGATCCTCCATCGATCTTTCCTCTACGTCTCTTTCCATATTCCAGCCTGACACCTGTACATCTACTTCGTTTTATTCATTTTTATTTATTTTATCTTTCTATCTATTTTATTTTTGCTCTGCTTCTCTTACTTCCTCTTATTCTTCCATGTTCTTTTCTCTTGCGATTCTCAGTCTGGAATAACCAACTGATATTACTCGCTTGTAAATTGGTCACATTAATAAATTAGATCGAATTAACGCGTGAAGTATATATAACATCGTCGTATATCAAAGTAGAAGAGAAGTTGGCAACGCCATACCAAAGAAATGCTCGAACGCAGGCAATCGAGCGATCTCGCGCTCTTTTCAAGCTCCTAAGACCGCAACGACCATCGAAGATTAATTAAAACGAAGAGTAGAAGAAAAGGAACGCGTGAAACGATAAAAACAAGACCGATCGACTCTCGATAGAGAGATAAGTTTGGTGATAGCGATAAATATTCGAATCGAACGAAAGTAGCAGCGGTATGTTGAAAAAAGAGAAAAGCACGATTACTCGGGGAAAAAGTGGTGAAACGAGAGTAAATAGCGGAACGAAGAGGACAGTTAGGGGAGAATTAGTTAGAGAAAATCGAACCAGTAGAGAGCAAGATGGAAAAGAGAATTACGGCGTGGTATAAGACGAAGCCAGCAAGCAGCGAGGAAAATGGAGTATATCGAAAATGGAGGAAGTAAACGGAAACAGGAGTCGGCAGATCGAAGAGACAGTCTCGCGAGAAAAACGAAAAACACACACAAGAAAAAAAAAGAAAAACTAGAAAAAGAACGAACGAAATTACACGATTTAATTTTTGCCTTCCTCTCTTTATCGCCATGGAAAGGGTGTCACGTTCGCGCAAGAGAAGCGAACGCGCTGCAGCGGATAAAAAATAAGAAATGCATTCCGAGCGAAAAATTAGTTGCGGCCGCGAAGAGACAAAGTACAAGAAGGGACGAGTGAAAACGGGAAATGGAACGAAGACGAGGAGAAAATGAGAAACCGATACGTACAAACTGACAGACGATTGATCAAAGAGAGGATGCGTTTGGAATCGAGTGATTTCAGAACAGGTGCATCGCGATAAATGCCGTTCGTTGAACAAGGTTACTCGGCTCCGGCTTAATTGCTTAAGTGTGTGAATCGTTTTATACAGCCGACTATCTAGAAAGCCCACATCCAATGTACGACGCGTGAAAGACGACAGATAGATAAATTGCACGAAATGATCGAACACGATTCGTCTACGTCGATAGATTACTCTGTACGGTGTATTTCACCGAGTTTCTTGTAACGCGTTCAACACGTTCCACGCGGAAAGCTATGATTACGTTTGCTCGCTACGCGTTTCAAGACAACACAAAGGGCGTTCGCCTGTCAAGTGTCGAAACAATTTCACACGGTGCTAATCAAAGTCAAAAATTCCTTTCGAGAGACTTCGATCTGCGATTCCTTTCAATTTGCATCGAATATGCGTATACGTGGAAGTTGAAATCGAAGACACGCCACACTGTTCGCGAATAAAGTTTCAAAAATAATCTACGCGCCTTTATCTTAGCCGACGATAAATTCGATAACTTTTTCCACGATGCTTCAAAGGTATTAGCGAGTCATTGAATGTTCTCTTAAGCGTATCTAGTCGAACTCTAGGCTCCTAACGAATAAAAGCCGTTGATGAAAAGTATTATACTTCTGTGGTATTTAAATAGTCTAGAGTAGGGACAATAAAGTTTAGTTTTACTTTAACAAGGATTACCCAATACAAAAAACTAACTACAATATCTTTGTACGTTTTATTCTAACACTCGGCTCGCAGCTTTTGTCTTCCCAGGTCAGAAAATGCCGACCCTCGACCCTCGCATCCTTCTCTCATTCCTTTACTCATTTAGCTTTAACGTCACCAAGTCAAACACTCTTATTTATGCACTCTCTCTCTTTCTCTCTTCCCCGACACTCTTACGATTCTTAGTTCATACCTTAAATTTACAACTTATACTATCCCGAGAAAACTCCAACTTAAATGTATGATAGACCAAGCGTATACCTCCCTTTTATTATATTACATTTGTATAACGACTTCTTTTACTTTCGGAAAGCGGTACGTATTTCCTCAACTCCGGGCTTATATTTAAGCGAAGGCCGATTTTAACACGGTTGCATATCGGTTGAAGTCGAGAGACCGTTATCTTACCGGCGTGTACGCTCGCCCAGTAGATAAGGGCTGCTCCATCTCTAAACCTATTACATATGCGTGCCAGCACACAGACACGTCTAGCCCCGGCCAAATGTTAGCAACCCCTATTTCAATTTTACGCCGACTTGCCTGAAACCCTATCAGCTATGACGTTGATGGAACATAATTGCGGCGCGGCTTTATCCGACCCCTTCTGTCTCTTTTTCTCCAGAGAATTGCATTCGATGCGATCATCCCCTAAACTTTAAATCGTTCTTATCGTGCGTTTTGAAAAGGGGCAACCATCTTTTTTCACGACGAATGCCAACTCTTTGGCGGATTTCAGAAAATAATGTCTGCTTCGATCGTTCCGAGGCAAATCCTGCGAAGTATCGCGTATATCGAGTAAGAAGGGGAGTGTCCCCTTTACATGGGTTCGTCGAAAGAAGAAGCAGATATCTCGAATATGAAACGCGGAGACTGATTATAGCCCTAACCTTCGGCAACCTGTATCGAGGAGGCAATCATTTATGGATTACCATTGGTTCTTTCTTGTTGATCGTGCGTGTTCGTTAAAGTGCAAGCTGAAAAACATCAACGATTGATAGAAAAGCCATTTGCGTCGTATAAACGTTCCTTTTTAAGCGCTGTTCCTACATAACGATTCCGCAATATTTCAATTTTCATTCGATAATCGCTTATCGATTTGCCTGCAGATCAGCTTTGTGCCTGAAATATCTGTATATATTCTATCACCTTGCTTCAAAAGATCCATTAATTTTTCTCAAGCACACGTGCAAACCAATTGCATCGCAAGGTTCGGTGCAGACGAGAGCGATACCTTTCCGTACGACGGAGAAATAAAGTTCTCCTATCTTTTTTTCTTTTTTTTATTTATTTATTAAAATTTACAATCAATTCTCGCATTAAGAATTTTCAGTAATTTTTTCTGGCGTGGCTCAGTGACATGGCTAATTATTTATAATAAGTTAATACTTATTATAGATAAGTGTAATTTATAAGTAAGTATTATAAATAAGTAAATATTACTTAAAGCTCTCCTATCTGGCAAAAGAAAAATACATACGTACGTATTTGCTCGTCGTTCGAACTCGCTGCCGCTGCGACGATTTGCAAGGATCGACCGCGTTGGGTCTTACTCGTCAAACTGCCGCAGCAGTTTCAAGGTTGTCGCGATAAAACGAATTCGGCCGGTCGCAAAATCGAAACACCTACGATTACGATCGGCGAAAGCATATCCATAAGCTGAATGACGGCGAACGCGATCCCCGACGGATGAAACGCGCGTAATTGAATGCTCGAGTCTCGAAGGAGAGGGCTGAGGTAATTTAAATGCATTAGAGTTTAGAAAGTTTCTTATTAACCGAAGTGCTCGTGATCGGATTCGACGTGGCATTTGTATCTTGAATATTTCATGACACGGCTGCCAAACAGCCGGGATGACGCGGATCCCCTACACTTAGGCGTATTCGCGCGCGCATGTAAGTGTGTCAATCGATGCACGCGTCGAGTGTATCGACTTCAAACGACCACCGCTACTACCTATGTACATGTATACTTCGTCGTTATACCTTTCAGTCCCTACTTCCTGAAGAGAAAGTTAAATTCGCCAAAATTTTACCCACATGGAATAAACCGCGTATAAATACATATTTAAAAAATGACGTAAGGTTCGATTTGCCCCGTGAGAAATACGCGCGTAATACGACGTAGTATAGCGTTATACGCGCGTAGATTCCTTCGTATACTTTCAAAGTATAAATGGAAATGGAAGAAGCATGAAAGGCCCGTTATTATCGTTCTCGTCTTTATTTATTTCGAAGAAGATTTCGCTAGTCTCCTGTAACGACCATATTACTCCGTGTAACGAATGCTGGTAATTAAGGATTACGGGAGAAGTTTTATTTACCTTTTAGCTTATATTGGTTTACAGCGTCACGTCGACCAAGATACACAGTTAAAGTTTTCAAGCTGTTCTTTACTTCCGCTAACAATGACTAACTCGACCTCTTTATAAATAATGTTGCAGTAAATAGTATAATTAAGCGCGTTAATTTCGACATAAACGGTTTTACTGTTTCGTACCAACAATTTCGTTTCGTTCAGCCATAATGCGGTCATAAGCGAGTGCGATAAGACATCGTCGCAGTAAAGAAAGTAAACGACAAAGTTTACCGTTCACTCCTCGAGCGATAACTGAATTTTCTTTTTCTTTGCAGATCCTTTTCTTTGCCAGCCGTTCTTGCTCCTTCGGTTCGGGCTTTTTTTAATAAATGGGAAGATGTCACGATCGACGAAGATTTTGACAGTTCTTGCATTTATCACGTTCGAGAATCGCGTAATTCGACGGTTGCTCGACGAACCAAACGATCGCCAGTTGTACCGAACATATAAGACCGACCGTACTTTCGAATATCGCTCATTTATTCAAACAAGAACAGTCGTTGTTGCGTCGTTCGATAACGATTATTTCTTTCTTAAATCTCGAAAAGTCGACTAAAGTATCGATTATATTTATAAGAAGCGATGTTTTCGTTAACAATGGAAATTGGGACGGATATAGAAAATATAAAGAGCGAAAATAGTCGTAAAGTTAATCTACTAAGATTAATTTCATCTACTTTAAAACTATTTTTTCTCCTACGATCTTTCATCTTGTCGACTACACCGCTTATTATACGATGAGATATCCAAAGGGAGCACGGTGCACCTCCTTCCGGCGTTATTCAATTTCCTTCGCCCGTCTTCCTCCATCCGATCCGCTATCGTCTAGCGCACGATAGATGAAACGTTCGTTGAATTTGTGTAAAGCAGAGAGCGATAGTCACGGTAGCGAAGTAGAAGAACCGCGAGCCATGGAAACCGAACGGACTTCTTTGCCGAATTCGCAATTTTTACCGGAACGAAGAGATAACCTATCGGCGTTTAATGTTGCGTTACGCGACCTGACGTTTTCACCGATACGCGGCTATCGATTTTCAGTCACGATATCTTACCATCTGCGGAAACACGTCGGTCGCACGATTCACTCCGTAAATTTCAGGACAGCGAGTCCCCGAAGTGTCAAGACTCTTAAACCGCGATGAATCTATATGCTACTGCCTATCCACCTACCGGTACGTGTATGATAGACACCGATCCTTCTATCTATGCCGAAATATCTGCATATTTGCAGCGATAGGATGTGCATACTGACGGTGCATAAATATCAGATGTTAGTTGATAATTGCACATCGCAAATTATTATGCGTGGTATAACGAGACATGCAAATTTCAGCCTTTTATAAAAATCGTTGCGCTTCCACGATAGTGAAAAATGAACAAATGGGACTCGATCCATCGCAAATTATATGTACATCATTCGGTAGAAATTTCGATAGCTAAGATAATGCGCGGAGGAAAGGCTTCGAAGCTACTTAAAAACGGTATACAAATTGTATAATACTTTCGAGTTGTGGTTATCGATCGAAATTTTTGATTTCTTTCTATTTCTTATCTTCGTCGAATGTCACGAACGTTTCAAAAGTGCGAAATACGCGAGAGTCGCTGTTTCGGATAACGACGTCGATGTCAGTTCCAAAGACGAGTATTTCATCTTAGTTTGGCAACCGCGTTGCAGTTCTTTTCAATGAAATCGCCGCATCGGGGGCATTGAGCGAGTGATTTCATGTTCGCGCGATCCATTTTAACTCGAAGAGACCCGAAGAGAGAAACTTAACCAACTGATCCGCGAACGAGCGCTTTCAAGCTCGAAGAAACGAAAAGCGGTCACGTCGATTCGCGTACCCGCCCGTCGATTCGACCTGTCCATCGCGTCAAAATTTCCTAACTTCGATCCGAAAGAATGCAATTTTTCTGGAGTATTCCATCGACGATGCACGTCAACGTGAAAAGGTCAAAAGTCGACGTCGTTTATCTTAGGGTCATCGATATATAATCGCTCTCGCGTCGGTAATGCGTTGCCTCGCAATTCCAGCTTCGTCGAACGTCACGGAATTGGCTCGTTTATAATGTATTCCAACGATAGTTTACGAAAAGCTATTTCCTGATAAATTTCGACTTCAGGATGACGTTTCTAGTGGTTAGCTGTAAAAAGATAAGTCGTATATATATTGTATATTATCGTATAATAGTCGGTGTATCTCGGAAAGGAGCGCGCACGAAAACGGAAGAGTAAAAGTATCAGCCAAGTTCCTCTAGCGCTCTTGTAAAACTTAGCGGAAAGCTTATTCCAAAGGACACTCTCTGTTAGAGAAGGCCATCCATATAAACGAATCGACAGTTAAACGCGAGAGTTACGAGCGGCTGGAATTTCGCGAAAGCGGTAGGAACTTTGCAGAGACTGTCGCCATAAACCTTATCGAGCATTTTATATATTACAGGCAATAGAATTTTCTTCTAAGGAGACCTGTTCCTTTTTTAATCGAGCATCCGCGACCCGTGAGCCGTACATCCGTCGCGCAGCATTTTCTGCTTTCGATATTGGGGATCGTCTGCGCGGCGAACGTAATAATTTCACTGGATCGGGAATGAAGCGCGGGATTCAAGGACGAGCAAAATTCCGAACTCTGAATTCCGAATTGCTAGATCCCCGTAACAGGAAGAGGTCGTGAAACGATCCATGAATCAGCCGACCACCAGGCGACAAGTATTTATAACGCGTTTAAGCCGTATCCTTCCTGCTCGTTTCGAATAGGTTGTTATCCTAGGGGGGTATCGTGGGACAGGTTGAACGCTATTCGACTCGGTTCGAGGGCGAGCCTGCTGAATCTGAAATTCCGTCGCCACATCGAGTACGCGTCGTCGTCGCTGATTTCATCCAGCTCACGTACTTGGTCCTACTGTAAACTCGCCCCGACATAACGACGTATTCCTGGTCGATATACAAAGGCGCATCTAAATCCTCGCAGCTTCTGTCCGATAGACGCTTTGGTCTGTCTACGTAATGGAACACGAAACTCGGTTCAAGGAGCGGCTTGTTGGTGCCGGCACGCCACCTACGTTAGCATCTGATCTCTCCTCTCTCTATCTATCTTTCCGTATCTCTTCTTCGTCGTTCTCCCCTATGTAGATAGATGGTAATTTCGACAAACACACTGTTACTTGCATTTTAGATTTCCGACGAAATTGCCGGGTCGGGATGTCGCGAGAAGTCGTCTGCCAGTCAACCACCGCGATCGACTGCTTCGTTGCTTTATTCGTCTTCCTGTCTTTCCCACGCGTCCTCCGCTTTCTCTCTTTTCTCTCTTCCTCGCTTTCTTTCGTCGATCTCTCAACGCGTTCGTTAATCGGACTCTAACACGTACGATATCGCACCGTACCTAAGGGTTTCTTCATTCTCAAATTGTCTTTAATTAACAATAATCGCTCGTTCTACGAAAAATCTTTGGACAGATTCGACGTTTAAAATTGAAAAATTTGATAAAAATGAGAAACGGGTGGCATGGACGAGTAAAAAATGATCTTTACTATCGCGAGAGAAGATAGATAGTAAGTAGGTGAGGGGATAAGAAGAATTTCACGGAGATAAGACTGCGGGGTATACCGTATATGGTACAGAGTAAGTAAGTACATATCTCAGTTCTTAACACAACGAAACGTTGCTTGCTTCGAGGGAAGTCATGGATCGTAATAATTTTGTTTGAAAGTACCTTCAATCACTATCGATCCGCCGTTTTATCGACGTTGTTTATGCCCGCTATGATTTTTTTACGACGCCATTCCTTTTCACGGCGAGAATCGTAAGGAAAACATCGCGCATTCGTTTGCACGCATTAGAATTTACACCGCTATAAATCGATATTGATAAAACCTCTCCGTGAATACCGGTCAATATTTCAAAAGCTCAACGATGCAATTTAGACGTCGCGATCCTCGATGATAATATCCGACATTTCGATACAATGATACAGAACGAAGAAACGTTTGTAAAATTATAGGCAGTCGCGGCTATCGCGTGACGAATAAAATGATCGTAATCGATCGTCTTCGAAATCAAAGATATCGAAGAGAAACAAAGAAAATAACGCGATATCGGTCCGTTCTACCGCAAAAACCGGTCATATCGCTGTAAGAAGGAACGCTCAAAAGCAGGTGGTATGCGGCAAGTGCAAGAGTTTTACGACGATCGATGGTACGAGCGAAAGGTAAAAACCAATCGCGGGGAGGAAAGCGAGGAAAATCGTAACGCGGTACGCCGAAAACGACCATAGGACGGAAAAAGTATCGCGTTTATACGTAACCGCTGTTCACGGTGTTTACGGCGGCAATTCGGTGCGGTCTCGATCTGTAACGAACGAACGAACGAACGAATCTCAAAGAAGGAAACAACCGGTTGCGGGAAGTAAGATTTGCCGAGGTTATTAATAGGCGGAGATTTTATTCCGCCGCGACGCCGAACAGTATCGCGAGCTTGCGCTCGTAATCTGGCTGCAAATTAAATCGAATCTAGCGAGTTTCTTGTATTTACGCAGCCAGGTGTGAAATGCTTCGGTGCACGCATCCTCGCGTGCCTCGCAACTCTCGCGAGCAGCCATTAATTCTTAAATCTCGGATCGTTCCTTACCGCCGGAACGCCTACCCCGCGGAAACCCTCGTATTGTTACGTTATATCGCGCCACTGTTAGATAACCGAACAAGTTTCGTTTAATGTTATCGACTCGTGGCTTTCCGTGGCAGCTATTGCATGCCAAGAATTAGAATAACGATGTTTAGCATCGATGAAAGCGCGGTGAACGCGATACGATTTCACGAAATTCGAAAAGGTCGGTAAATTGAATTTCTTAATCGATCGACCGATTACAGATACATATTCCCGCGTCCGATCGATCCCACCTGTTCGTATTGCTGGTTACGCGATGGTAACGCGATTGTCAAATTTTGGTTGGAAAATCATCGAGCGCGGCGCTCCAGCGTACGGTTAATTCTTGGTACCTCGTCGCCATGCTGTTCGAAACGTCCTCGTTATTTCGTATTAACAAGCTATCGCTCGGATTGATCCGAGCAAATGCATGTTTCGATTCATTCAATTAACGCGTTCACTCGACCATTGAAACGCGTGATTAATACGACTGGGACGTGTTTATAAGCGATCGCATCTGGAAACGGCTTGTTAGAGGCGAACGTCCGTCCTCGCAATCGAATCGAAACAACAACCACCCTGCGATGCCTCTATTGCTGGCTTCTAGCTTATTTGTTTATTTACACGATCGACTGCCACGCGTTCCGACGATTATTAACGTTTCTGGACTTGGACCATATCGAGATCGATATTACGCTTTCGGGGACAAATTGAAAGTCGCTTTAACATTGACTAATGCGCGCCGATCCGCATATCGAACGCACGCGTTTATAACCACGCACATACACCTGTCGGTTGTATGAAATTCAAAGAAGAATAGAATACGTATTCGCGCGAATATTTAGGTACTCGATTTCGTCTTTTGCATCGAAGTTAACTCGTTCCTTCTTATTTCCGTTATAATCAAGTGCGATTCTCCAGGTAAATTTTCGGTATACCTTCACGGTTAAACGGAACGATTTTAACGAGCAACGCGTTATCCGTCGAAACGTGGAGGGACAGATGGGATTCTTTGCTTTTTTCCTTCTCTACTCATAAAATCGTACAAAGAGAATCTACACAAAGTAAACCGAATAGAATTTCGTTTCATCTGGTTCGCTGGTCGAATCGTCGGGTATCTTGGTTTCCGAATTCGTTGTTTGACCGACGATTAGTGAGCTCAAAGCGCGATAAAAATATCGCAAAGCGAAAACCCGACCTCGGTTTTCTGCTAAAAAAAACAATTTTCCTCCACGTCGTCATTCGTTTCAGTGGCTGAAAACGAATATCTAAAAACTCGAGGTCCTCTAACGAAGCGTTAATCCGAGTCGAACGCAAACCGAGTTAATTCCATGCGAGGGGCGTTGACACGTAATCATCGAGAGAAGCACTCGAGCGTACGTGATGTCGGGGAATTAGTGAAGCGTCTCGAGTCCCGCAAAAGGACTCGTCGGAGCGTCGCGACGCCCGGCCAACGTCTACGTGACCTGATATACAGAGACATACGGTTGGGGTGTCAGGTGAAGAGAAGAAAGTTTTTAGTCTCGGTACAGGGGACAAGGAGACGAACGAATGGACCGGGCAAAGAGACGGACGGTTTACTCGGCTATCTTCTTTGATACGGCACGGCGTGTATGTATCACTGCGCAGCGCAATCATGACGCGGCAAACAGATAAGGTAAACGAAATACAGACTGTTGGACGACAATGTGTCCGCAAACAGGCAGCTGTACACAAGCCTAGCCGAACGGAAAGGCTGGCCAGATGGACGAAAAGCACAGGGAGCAGAAGATCAAGTAGCGAGAAACCGTAGCGTGGTTGATATTTGTACTTTTACCGGCTATACCTGGTGCTCGACTCGTGCCACGGAAAACCCTCGACATCGATCACCTCGGTTCGTGATACGGAACTCGTTGACCGAAATATAGACAGCAGCCAGGCGAATTCTCGGCTTTCTACGCCACTGAAAGAAGAAGTTGCACGCAGATTCGGACTATTCGAGACGGTGCGTGGTGATGGTGACGCGCACGCACGAAACGCGAAGAGTTGCCTGCGTTCCGGAGGGACCGAGTTTCTTCTTTCGAGAAGCGACTCGATGGAATCGTCGAGTACCTGCACTTGCGTCGAGTATGACGACGCGTCTCACCCTCGCGCTAACAAAGGGGTTCGCGAGTACCACTAAACGCACGTACGTCGTACGCAAATCCACTCGGGGAACGAAAACAGTGTTTCGCCGGTCGTTGTTTGGAATCGCACGAAAGTGAATTTCATATTCGACGAACTTTCCGAATACGAGTGACTTGTTCCATTGTGAGACAGGACGATCGTCTGTTCGAATTTCTAAGCCATTTATTCGAAACTCGCGAGAGTAGCGAATAATTGCCGGTTGTCGCGTATTTAGCTCCGGTTTCGATCGACCGAGCGATTCCCGAATCGCCAAAATCAATATTTTACGGCCGTGCGAAAAATCTAGGAGCTCGAAAATGAATTTTTTCGACAAAGTAGCGGTGGAGCGGCGAGAACGAATTGACTTCCATTTGTAAACTCAATTAGCGCAGAAAACTATTAATTTGCTGGCAAGTAGAATTAATCGAGTACCATCGCGACGACAAAGAGGGGTGTTAAATGCAGCCGAACGAGCGCACGCGCTACGAGCCTGCTGAAACCGAAATTCCAGCTTTTTGCCACGACGGCGCGCGCGCATTCGTAGTTTCGTTACTACAAATCTTTGATTTTACGCGAATCGCATGGCGCTGACGATTTCGAGGTGCGCGCGTGCAACGTTACGACAGATAGAAAATCGAAGATCCGCGATTTCGTGTAAACAACTCATTCGTTGGCGAAAACTCCGTCGATGGTGAATTAAATTATGACGAGGATTATCGTCGCCGCTCGAATCCCGTTGTTCGAGCATAAAGGGAAATCGTAGCGCCGCGTGTTTCGCAATCGTTCTGCCGTTAATGAATTTCGTTTCCGGCGATCGACCGAGCGACGCTTTTCGACGGCGACGAGGGGAATCGAAATGCGCCAAGGCGCGATGTTTTTTACGAAATTCGGAAAACTATAATCCGCCGTTCCGCGGCAAACGAAAACACGATTTTCTCTAACAAGGTAACACTAAATTGCAAAGTAAATTCTTTTTCGAAAGGACGGATCGAAGCAGACCCGCAACACTCTATCGATGAGTAATACCTAATCCGGACATGATCGGATTTACTTCCCAAATTGGCCTTGTTACGAACTTGCTAACTCTATGGAAACCTTTTACGTTTCTCTACGAATCTATGGTACAGACGTAAATATGAAGGCTTTCAGAGAATTTACGGCAAGATTCTAATTCCGTTTGAATTAAACGGATATGATTTCGCGCGACACGAACGGAAGTTCAGCGAACAGCTAAAATCTAAATTCGAGTCCGATAAACCGAATCTTACGATTTTCGACCGAGCTTCCGATATGTAGGTAGCACTCGGCCATCAAAGCTGAAATTGGTCGAACAGAGGACCGATGTAATGGAGTCGTCGGATCGATTTTCGGACAACTGCGAATGAATAGAAAAAACAGCGAAATTGCTGTTGGAACTTCTCCGTTCGATGAGAACGAGAACTTTAATGGAGGTACAAATCTCAGTGAAATGGATCCACGAATCATTTCCCACGAATCACGTTGTCTCTTCGTTCGCTCTGCCCGTTTCTGCCTTCACGTCGACGCCTCTGCTCCGCTATTTCTTCGTAATTTCACGTACAAAATCACGATCCAACATGAAAAAAGGAAACGCTCGCGTAAATCGACGCTCGGCTACCTAACGGACGATGTCATTTGGCGAAAAAGACGCTCAACATTAGACATGCTCTTCCGACGATATTCGTCAGCTTCGTGGAACCAAATACATTTTTATAGGATAGCTACGTTGTGGAACTAAAGGCACGTTGAAACGGAAAATAATGGCTATTAAACGAATGTTTATAGTAGGTTAAAATGCGAGTATAACGTTGTAATTTGTTACATTTCCTTTTTTATTTCCTTTTAAGCGTCGTTCTAGCAACAGCCCTAATAGTACTCGATGATATTGTGACAATTTTAAAACGCGTCAAATACACGCAAAATGTGTCATCAGTGGCCGGTTGCGTACGATCGGACGTTGAAATAGGACGACAATGACAGTCGATGCAATAATTGAGTTGTAGCTAATAAAATTCCTCAATTACGTGACAGTTAGAACGCTTCGTCCGTACTCTCTGTCTGCTACGATATTTATACCGAATATGACACTTAATCGCAAATTGTTTCAAATTGTTTGAACGCGAACCGTGATATCCTGCTTTAATTAATTGGACCTCGTTCGAAATAGCGTTTACGTTAAAAAAAAACGAAGAAAACAAAATTGTTTTCGGTAAAACAATTAAGTGGGCCGTTGTCGATGCGAGCTTCAACCTGAGGAATAATCGGTTAATTAAGGTGTCGCCGTGTGAAGCGTAGCAACCGAACGATAAAGCTTCATTAAGCGTTTACCGATATCGCGATCGAACGACAAGTTACATATTTCCCCGGAAACTACTCACGACGCGGCGTAGTGATTCGAGATCGATTTATAAGCAGAAATAAAACTAAAATACTAAATTTGAAGAAAGAGATAGCTTCTTGTTCGATATTTGGCACGCGAACTAAAAAAGAAGGTTCCTGTTTATCAAACTTCTATGAAAAATGTTTCTGCAAATAAAAGTTCGTTCTACACAGTTTAGATTGAAACCGCGTTCAGACAGAACAAGTTTGCAGAAATAACTCTACAACTTATGGAAATTTCCGTTATGAAAAAATTGTTCTGCCAGCGACGGCGATACCCGGATTGTTTCGATGAATTCCGACCGTGTCTCGCGTTTCAATTCCGATTATACGATATTATACACAGCGGTATTTCCGGTGTCTAATTCGTGTTTTGACCAAGGTCCTGTGAAACGAAGCGCAAGTGTTGGGCAATGGAGGTTGATTGATCGCAGAGAGCAGTTTCGTTCGAGCATCGCGGTAGGCAGATGCATTAAGAAAATTTTTACTTGCCTGGCAATGGCGATTCGCCTGATATATTTCAGACTCGCGAGACGAGATCCTGGAACAACAACGACGATTCGTTAAAAATTCGAACCTTGTTAGCAGCTTGTAGAAAGTGCACTGTAACGCGTTTTAATGCTGCTCGACCGTAATAAATTTTCCAAAATTCTATCCATCGCAAACGAAATTTCATTCGTCGAAATTTTTCCATTGTCTTCGTTCTATATCGCGTAATCAAAATGTATTGGATATTTAAAAAAAAAAGAAGGAATCAGAATGTGTGTAATTGTATTTGTAGTTAAGTAGTCATTACGTGTTAAATAATCGAAGAAAATTACGAAAATCCAAGACTTAACAACGTCCTTATACATTATTGTTATACGTATTATCCACCAATATGTATTATCCTTCTAACGATTCATTCGTATTAGTACTTGTACGTAAAAAGAACTCGTAGAATATACTTACGTTTTTTAATTACGATAATTATTTTGTAAAAATAATTCAAGCGATTATACGAAGACTGTGCTCGTTAAAAGTTGCAAAAATGTTAATGATTCAAAAATTTAGCCACCCGGGGACTTTTTCAACCAAATTACAATATAAAATGACGAACAAGTCGAAGTGAATGCCTTTTTGAATTATGCAGTCGACGTAGAAAATAAAACATTAACTGGTATTGCTGGCAAACTCGTTCAGGAAGTTGATCGTTCTTCTTGACACCGCATTTGGTAAATGTGAACGTTAACCCTCTCGTGGCAGTAAATCAGCTAGATGCATCCTAAGTTATAGCTGAAAAAGAGCGCGGTCGGTAATTTCGGTCCTAATCTGGAATTAAACCGGAGGAAGTTTCTTCAAAGTTTTTCAATTCACCTTACTTTCCCGGTGATATCCGTTCGTGGGGTAGAATGGAGCATACAATACTCGAGTCGTCATTTTGGGCTGTTGCATATTTTCGTTGTTTTCGATGTTCGCGAAAACTCCAATTAAGAACTTGCAATCCCTTAATCTCCGTGGAACTTTTGAGAAATTCGATGGTCCGAGATATTTCCAAAAGTTTATAAACCCCACCAAACTAAAATAATATGGCACGCTTCGATTAGTTTTCAAACGATTATTTCTAGAATTAATAGTTAATTCGTCTTAATACGTATGTACCGTTGGTACAATCGCACAGGTCATTAATCTTCCCTGATGGCCGGGGTACCGATCTTTCCTCTGTTTTTATGGATCGCCGTCTTTCGTGCAAAGTGTGAAATGAATTTTGAGCAGCGGCTACAAACGACAAAACAGTGGCAAAAGTTTGATGAAACAACTACACGCGCAACGATCGATCGACCGCCCGACATCGTTGTAATGGGACGACCAAGTTCACCCCGATATCGGAACTATCCCTGATGCCGAGCATGGCAGATGGTGCCGAAATTTACATTTCTCGCATATATCGGATGTTTATCCGTCTTCTGGATCGGTCGTCGAACTATCAAACGCGACGCGATCTTCCGGCCTGATTGGTCGAGTCCCCGCGATCGCCTTTCGAATCGCTTGCGACAGCTGCGCTCGTAATTAAAAACGCTGCGTAACTAAAAACGCGATTCCCATTTATGGCTCGCTCTGTATGCACATTGTTTCCGAATTCTCGATCTGCCGGTTCGATCGGTCAATTGCATGAAAAAAAAACGACGACGACGACGACGGGGAACGCGCATCGAAACTAGGAAACCGCCAAATGTTTTCGTTCGAACAGAATTTTTAACCAGCGTCCGATTCGTTCTTTAAAATCCGATCCGATGCATGGATATTAATTTTTGAGTAGACCTCTGCTTGAAATCAAAACATCGTGGCTCAGCTCCTTTGTGTTTTTATCTTGTCCGGTAAATTATTTAATCGTGTTGCGAAACGTAGAATATGGTATTCTCATACTTCGATTTGTGTCGTTGATATAAATTCGTACTTATTTCGAGAGAATGAAACGAATCGAAGGAAAAATGAAAAAAAAGAATCACTGGCGAGAATCGAAAATCGATGGACGTTGGACGCCTCTCGTTGAAACGCCTTCGTCGCTAAATCCTACGACCTTATCGAACGGTTTCGTTTAACCTAACGCCATGAAACTACCGAGATAACGACCAAGAGAGGGTGGCGAATGTCGAGAATCGTCGAGTCGCAGGGAAGGCTAACGCCGATTTACGAGACCACAATTTTGAATACGTTCCGTGGAACGAAACGTAGTGCTCCATAAAACGATGTTTCCGTTTATTCCTCGCTGTTAGCGCTGGCACTGATTCAGTTATCAATTATCGATTGTCAATTATCGCTTTGTATGAGATATTAACTCCGTGAGGAAATTTGAAGTCTCATGATTATTTGTTTATTCGAAGTCTGGACAAACAAAATATATTTCACTGGAAAATAAACGCTTTGTATAAGACTATTGAGAATACATAGGTATTTCCGCTATTCTACATCTTTCGTTTTTCTCCTTTCGTCCAGGTATTCTTTCTTTCTCTTCGTAGTATTTCCTCGAGGAAGTTACAATTTAATTCAATCTTCGTAAATTCGCCAGGCCGAATCCACAGTTTACGATAATGGCTACCTCATCGACGACCCGCCATTGGCGAACGACTGACAGTGCAGAATCTTCGTTCTTTTATCATCTCGCGAGAAATTTGTTCGTTCGTCGACGAATGGACATCTCGATCCGAAGGTATCGACATTCTTTCGTAAATATCGTACGACGCATCATCAAACTGTAGTCTCACAAACGGACGAACTTGTAGCATTTGGCGTATATCTGTCGTGCGAACTATTTGTTTCTTTATTACGAAGGTGTTTCGAAGAGAACGATGGTCTCGAATAAACGAAGAATCAAAATCGACTTAAAGCCTACGTTGAATATTTAGCCTTTCAGAGAGGCAACGCGTCGGAAAGGTAGTTTTTGAAATAACAGCGCGAATACGGCGTTCGTATCGTATGTAATTTTTTAGCAATAACATTGACTGATCAGATTTTACATGGATTTTCAACATAAATCGGTTTTTTCTGCGAAATTTTTAATTATTTATTTTATCCGCAAAACTCGGTAGAAAAACGAACGAACAGGGAAACGCTGAACAGCTAATTAGACGAAACGAGAGTGTGGAGTGGAAATATGTAATCACGTTGCACCGAAAGCGCGCGAATACGGGACGAGGCGCGGTTTGCCACTCGATGCGGAAAGGAATTGGAATTTTAACCGAAGGTTCCTGGAAGTACATACTTAGAGGTACGGTGAGGAGTTGCGGTCGGTTGGACTCATCAGAAAAGCGGCACTCGTCTGCGGAAGAAGGAATAAAGGAAGGAAATGGAGTGGTCGCGCAGTTTCTCGGAACACGTCTGTTTCCCAGCGGTGTATCTTCTGTTTCGGTGCTTCTTTCCGCGACATCCTGTCCCCGTTCCTTCCGGAACAGTCTGTCTGAGATATCTTTTAAATGTAAAGCGCCGCTGAAACGCGCAGATGGATGCTAGACTCGCCGAGGCTCGACCTAATTTTTTTCAGTTCCTTTCTTTTCGACGACGAAGAACGTTGTTGCCGCAACTCTCTAGGAAAGTTATTCGACTTAAAAATTTCGTGGTCGCCGGTTTGATACATGGAATATTTGAGCAATTTCTCTATAGGATATTGAAAAACGTTTTTATCACGTTCTTCCTACTTCTATAAGTAGAAGGGTGGTAGTTGGATAAACGCGAAGAACTTTAATTGAAATTTCGCATTAGGGAGTCTTGTAATTTCTTTATAAACGACGTCTGCCGATAATCGTAAGTCCTCATACGCGACGCTGTATGGTAAATCAAGCTTATTCGCGTTGTGTCGTGTTTCGACGCACATTTTTCCCACGTCATCTGTATCTTTCAAGAATGCTATTGCGCGATTCCAAAGTAATTCGAAATTATCGCGAAAAATATGAGTTACGACGGATGGAAAAAGTAAAAAGGCTAGGCAAACGCAAAAGCTTGGCGAAAGGTTGCCGGGAGCGACGCGTCGGTTTCGTGTTACTAGATACGAGAGCTTTCTCTGGTACAGAGGTCACGACGTTTATCGAACATCCTGTTTAAATCCGCGGTCGGATTCTAGTTTTCCTTCCGCGGCACGAAAAGTCCGTCGAGTTAGCCTCTTTACTCGGTGGAAGAAAACAACCAGCCCAAACGATAGTTTGAATTGCTAAAAGTTCCGTCGGTGCGCCGGAGAATGCAACCGCTGCACCGCCTTATTATTATTCCGAATATAATAAGTCACTGGTTGATATGGCTGGTGATTCTAGTTGACTGTCAGCGCCGCGCGACGCGACGTTCAGTTCGTTTCCGTTACGCTCCATCCCGTCTTTTTTTTCGGATTTGCATACGAACCGTCTAGACTCCGTCGTTCGAGCCACCTACTTTTCCTGCCTGGTTGATTCCATTTGAAAAAATGAACCACCTTGCCGGTTCTTCTTGGTTCTCGTCGCGCCATACCGCGCGGATTCATTTTACGAATGCTTTTCGTCTTAAGATGCTTGTCATACGCTTAAACCCCGGAAGCACGGCCGGAAAAAACCTGAGGGAAGGAAGCACTTTGATGGAAATACGAATCCGCAAATTTCTGCCGTGCTTGCGTGACTTATACCTTCGGAATGATTGATATGAGAGCGCAGCTTTCCTTGGAATAGCTCGCTAACAAATTAACTCAGATTCTTCCGATTTATAACGGGAAGACGAACGATGTCGGAATAAGAGTAAGTACGTTGATTCGATAGGAGAAACGAAGTATCGTTAAACGTAATTCCTTTTTTAGTATTATTGATAACATATGAACGACGTGCAAACAACCTCCAGACGTAAATTTAGGTGAGAAACATATTTCGATACATAGTGGTATGTTTTGTAGATACTCGTAGAAAGGCAAATATGTTAATGTCGTACGATGTATCGATGTGAGTAGATTATTCAAATAAATACCACCGTCGATGTTTAATTAACGTGGAACGTTTAGCAGTACAGGGGTTCGACGCTTAATCACTGGTCTTCCAACAGAGAAAATCCTTTAGCATATTCATACGTTTGCGAATCCATATATTTGCCGAAAAATATAGTCATCGATTAATTAAATTTTCTCTTTAGCGCGTACTGTCGTGTTGATTGATCGAAAAATCGGGGATTTTTTTAACCGAAAAGATGATTAATCGCATTTTCTTTTTAAGAAAAATGATCGCGATGATTGACATATTTACAGCTATATCACCGTGAAAACCAGCACTACAAAGATTAATCGATCTAAGGTCAAAAACATAGTAATTCCAATAGGATGTGCGATTTTCTTAAAGCCGTCATTTGTATCTAAAATATTTTGTATAAAGTGTCCCAAACTAAAGTTAAACCTCTAAACACCCGGAAAAAATTGTCTATACTAACGATTGCCATTCATCCTTCCTTTGGATGTCAGGTTTCTTCTTCTACGGTTAGAGAAACGAAAAAGTATCGTAAAAAGAAAAGTACTCTATCTTTTTAGATATTTCTTCCGAAGATCTACGAGTTATCCTTTTTCCTTGACTTCGTATTCTCATACGTATGTCCTGCTTATACATATATCTTTGCTCGTTTAACAGCCATATTTTATCGCGCGTATAAAATTCAATACTTACATATACATCTAATCTACTCTCTTGCACCAACGTATTATTATACAGGATGGTTGGTAACTGGTAGTACACGCGGAAAGGGGGCGATTCTATGCGAAAAAAGAAGTCGAAAATATAGAATAACAATTTTTCGTTCGAGGCTTTGTTTTCGAGAAAATCGACTTTGAATTTTCGCTCGGTACGCGTGCACTTTATCGCCTCTCGTTATAACGGATCTCACTGTAGATCGTTGTCTCGATGGAAAAATTAAAAAGAAGAAAAAAATTAAAAAAAATTGTTATGCCATATTTTCGACTTCTTTTTTCGCGTAGAATCACCCCCTTTCCGCTTGTACCACCAGTTACCAACCACCCTGTATATCTTCTTTCGCGTTAAAGTCGAAAAGATTAACAGCCTAGCGATTTCTCCTCTAATCAACCATTTATCCATTCAATCCATATATAATAAAGGTGCACACAAGTATTAGAATCTTGTGAGTATTTCGTTTAGGATGATTAATTAATTCTAATATTTGTATAATTTCGTTCAGTTTTAATTCCAACCATCGGCCAACCAATTTTACCTTGGCGATGGAGTCTGCCCGCAACTAAGCTCCGACTGCAATGACTCGTGAAGAAATATTTTTAGAGACGGAAAGGCCGATTTTAATTAAAACACGGCAACACGTTCGACGAGGGTCTCGCTCGACGACTTCTACTGGAACTCGAATTTTCGGTGAAACGATCGAACATATCGAGTGTTTCGCGGCCATAAGAACAATGCCAACGATCTCTCAAAACAATCAACTTTCACCCTCTCGCAGTTCAAATTGTTTTTTCCCTTGTGCAAAGCATCGGAAACACGGTGCTCGTCCTCTACGAGGCGGCAGTTTTATTTTTACACAACACTTTCGAGTATACAAGCCGTCTGCGGGCGAACAAAGCACTCTAAACTTCTCTATCGACAGTTTCCCGTTGCTGTTGCGCATATTCCTGTCTTTCTAGATGTATTAAAATTTCGTCTACTTGCGAGAAATAGCGACGCGATAAAGTGAAAGACTATTCGTTATTTGAAAATAGACAAAGGGGAGCAAAGAAGGAAACGGAAATGAAAGGATCCTCGTCAAGGAGCGGAACGTGTCGCAGGATCGTCGAAACGAAATGGCGAATGAATAAGCGCACAGGGATTTCTAGATCGATGGGACAGAATAACGAAGAAAACATTGCGAAAACGTAATTCTTTGGGTGTTGTCGCGCACCACCCGGAAAGTCTTATCATCGCCCGTCTTTCGCGCGAAATTTCATTAATTAGCGATGCCGAGAGCCTTGGTTCGAGAACGGGACGGAAATAAAAGCAGCGTGGTCTGACGAGTTTGCCTCGGTAAATGTGAAAAACTAGATCCCGGGAACGGGGAAACAGCGTCCACGGAACCGCAATAACGATACACCAAGCACTGATTCTGGTTTCGCTATTAATCGTCCGTATCGTACGTAATTACGTCTCTTCCAAGGGGAATGAAGGGAAATGCTTGAAAATATAGTGGTGGCAGTTTTGAAACAAAGAAGCCCGTTCAGACACAGGAGAAAAAGATAAACGTAAAGAAGCGACGTAAGGCGAGGGAAAGAGAAAGGAAGAAACAAGGAGAGTCGCTCGGTGGGAAAGAGTTGCTGCGAGCAACTGAAGTTTCTGGTCGGGAGTATAAAACTTTTTACCGCTTTAATCTGAACTTTACGATAAGGAGATTGCATCACACGGCTATTGTAAGTCACCTAGAAGGCTGACTGTGAAGTGCCTTTTACCGTAGTCGCTCGACGAACCAACTTTTTTCTTTCACGTGTACAATCGTACTTTGAAAATGGAATTAAATATCGGCCGACAAAAAGAGCATCTCCGTATCCATTGTGTTTCACTCTCGTATTTTTTTCTGCTTTTTATACCCTCCAACTAATCGTCAACTTACTTAGATTTCTTTCTTAACGATCTACTTCCCCGCGTCGAGCTTTTAACCATCGAAATAGACTATTTGCGAATTATTCGACGAATCGTCTAGCGATCGGAAATCCAGCCTCGATTAACGCGTTTAACGAAATTTCTTTCCTTTGAAGTTGCATCGACGTTCAATTCGACACATCGAAACGTTTTGTTCTTAAATCGATACGCGGTGCGCTTTTCATCAAAGATTCGTCTCCTCTTTCTCTCTGCCGCTGTCTCTATTTTTCCAGTCTCATCCGTGGAATTATCCGCTTTAGCGGCGAAAGACTGTCACGACGAAATTGTCCCTGAGAAATCAGAATGGTTAAACGTTCCTCGATTCTCCCAATGGTTTATTTCCTTCTGTTCATTACGTTCCTCTGCGGAGAATTTGCCGCTGTGTACACGGGTAACGTATTTTTCCACCATCAGAAAGCGAAATTTCATAAATCCGATCAATGGTGCTTTGGTTATGTCGCCGTGATCGATGCTTCGATAGTTTTAATTTGAACTCCGACTCGTCAGAGCGAAACGTTCCATGTAAACGACGAACGGTTTTCAACGAAACGATCGATGAAACATGCCGCGTGTACGCGACCAGCCTTGCATACGCAACGAATACGATATCCCTCTATCGTTGGCAAAAAATAATTTAACAATCCGACTGCTCATTAGCGTTTCTGCCAAGCGTGTCACCGAATTCCGATATACGGCGCCGCGATACAAGTTTCAAGAGATCGGCTAGCTCGTTACCTTGATTTCTCCAATCGCATTTTGAAATTAATTTTTCTTCTGTAATTACGTACTTTGTCGCGTCGTGCCGCGTCGCGTCGACTCGGTGCGTCTGATAATTTCAATCGATGTGGCAAAATGTAATTCGTTCTATCTGTGAAATTTGTTAAAAGATCATCGTCGATAAGAATAAAGTACAAATGACGAATATTCGTAAGCAAATGTCGAGAATCGAGAGGTAACTAATTCGTCGAAACTCCAAACGAAAGTAAACTTGAAAAGATTGAAACGTAAATGATCGAAGAGAAATTTAAATATGTTATCTTCTTTTCTTCTCATTTGTAATTTTCTTTCTTAATATCGAGTAGATATAAACCTAACAAAGTATAATTACGGATACGTACAGCTAGACTTCCTAATCATTGATTATACTACTGCGAACAGATGTAAACGTAAACCACGAAACGACGTTGGCTTTTCGTCTAATTATTTTGACGTGCTTTCGGGCGTTTGTTGGAATTTGGAATACACGCAATTCGGAAAGACAACATTGTAAATTTCTCGTATTCCGAAATTCCAGGACAGCATTCAACATCGTCGCTCAATTTCCACGCGTTTTCTCTCTAACTGGTAAAGTGGAACTTCCTTTTTGCTGAAATGCACAGTCGCCGAGTGTAACCAAACGTATCTCCCAACGTGATTTCAAATTAATTAAAATTAATTAAGGCTACAAATATTCAGGATTAAATATTTCTACGAGAGAGAACATTTCACATTCTTTACATTACATGAGCGTTGTTGTCTGAGGTTACAACGAATATTTCACGGTCTCTGTTCCGAAATTATTCTCAATTTATCTACTGTTATAACGTTGATGTAAAATTAATATTTTCACATACGATTCTTTTTCCTTTACATACCCTTCTTATTCGTTTCACGAAGGATTACACCGTGGAATAAATCTTCTCAAACAACGATTTACCTTTATCGATAGCAAAACGATATTCTTCCCTCTTAATTATTTTCTTGAACTGCGCCATCGATAGAACTTTGTTGTCACACGCCATAAAGCGGTCCTACCACCCGCCATATAGTTTTTATCGTAAGTGTTCGTTGGGAAATGACGAAGAACAGACGTTTCTTGCAAACCTTGAAAAATCTTTTTCCACGATATTTTTCCGGTGGACGAGGAGTCGTTATTGCGATCGCCTTCGCGGCCGAGATCCAGTCTTTTCCGTCAGAATCGTATATCTTGGGTGTTCGCGAAATGCCGAGAAAAAGTAATACCGCGAGATCTGGTGATTCAACGTTGAATCGCGCTGTAGCTTCTTCTCCGTCGACTCTTTCCGGTCAGACAAAGTGTCTGGTATCTATCAGAGAAGAGTTTTTTCGAGTCTCGCAAGAACGTGGCAACTATTTTTCGTGGTTTCGCGGCCATGGTAAGAATGGAAACCCGATGATTCTTCCAATCAGAGCTCATTCCGCTTCGCGTTTCTCCACGTTGCCGCCGTTATCTGATAAAAAATCGTTGGAAAGTTCTTGTCTTCCTTGTCCGTACAACGATAATCCCTATAACCTAATCGTTTCTGACGAGTTACGTAACGTTTTCAGACAAATTGTCGCTGTCGGGATACCGCGCGAAGATAAATCTTAAAATCGAACGAGATACGATTCAATCTACTTCGTAAATTTATACTCGCCAACGTAGTTTAATAATTCGCTGTTATACGTATACACACGTGTCCTCTATACGAAATTTTTTCACTGGGTGTATAATCTCCAGCGAGTTATGCGTTAGTCGTTTGGCCCACGCTCGCGCTACATACACACATAGCGCAGCAATTAAAACGTACCTCTTGCCTGGCATATTTCCGTTTTATTTTTATCGCGACACGTTGGTTAGTTTTACGCGGATGGACAAAAGCGTTGCAACAACGCGGCTACGTGTCCGAAAAATCGGCTACACGACGCTGTCGGCACCGTTGTCCCAAATGATAACGAAATCAAAATTCTACATCGAAGCGGAGATACGTTTGCCACGCTTTTCAGTCATCGGCGTAGAGTTACCGAGAGAGAAACGAGGTTTTCAAATATTTCTGTGATCGCGCAAAGTACGCGTCGATGGTTGAACGATGATGCGGTCGCTCGTTCGGTTCATTCCGTGTTCGTGCTCCATCGATTTTCTCCTCTCGAAGCTACTTGAAAGTTCTTGGAAGAGGCGGCTCGTCTCTACTCCAACTCTGCGAGTTAGTCCACCGAGCAACCGCTTCTTGGCCGCGATCCGAATACATTTTTCGACGGTTTCGACGCAAGAGAACGTGCCGGTGAATCGTTCGCTTCGATAACGGCTCGAGTACGCCAAACGTATGTTTTCGCTCCTCCGATCGATCGATACGTTATTAAACTCTTGACCGAGTGGAAAATAGGGATTCCAGGCATATGTACTTACGTTCGTAACTTTCGAATGTTCGCGAACGCGAGAAACTTTCGTCGGTTAATATACCGATGATAAATTACGTATTCCATATATGCAAGCTCAAACGTTAGCAGAGTACGCGTAGTACGCGCTAATTTAGACTCGTCCTGTTTTGTAAATTCGTAATTTTACTCGACGAATCATTCTTCGTTTTTGCAAGGGACAACAACTTTTTCTATTACGACGATGAAAAAAAAAGATAGGATAGCGTTTGAATAAAAAGACTGTCATTGCTATTTGAAGCTGTTGAGATAATAAGTCGCTCAAAGGTGCCACCAATCTCGTCGAATTCGACGTTTGACAACTCGAAACTAGTGCAATACCCTGTGCTGGTACGTCGAACGTATAGAATGAAAGTAGGTACGTAGTCCACGTAAAGAAGGTAAATTGCTTGAATATCTCGCTAATTGATTCTGAGTCGTTTCATGCGACGAGAAACGCGCTGCGCGGTTAAAAAAACCGTTATTTAGATATCACGCAGCAAAGCGGTTTTTCCTCTTTTCTCGGTTTCTTAACAAAGAGAAAAAGAGATCAAAGATATCGAAGCGCGGTTGATGAAATTTTCTCGGCGATCGGCGGCCAGGAAATTGAACCCTGAAGGGCACTTTTCGCGATAAAGCGGATTCATTAGCGAACACGTTCTCTCGCGTACAAGATTTTTCGTTGCTCCGCCGCCTACTCCAGAAGTAGGTCGCCGGCCTTTCGCAAAACACGCCGGCATGTAGGTATCGAACGAACACGGAACAACCGACGCGTAAATTGTAGTCGTGAAGCGTGGCATGCGCAAACAGAGTTATGCCCTTAGAAGAAATATCTTGGAGAAGCGCGAAACAGCGCTGCATTTCTATGCGCTCTGCCGCGGTCGATTCAACGAGGAAACTCGATCTGCTTGGGCAAATTACTGAATATCGGAAATGTCGAACCCGACCGTTGCGGAATTGTGAAACGATGGAAAATTTGTAGGCCACGCTCTAATTTGCTTCGTTACGAGAATTAAGCATTTACCTTCTATGTAGATATCATTGGACAAAGCTAGGTAAACGAAAAACTTATCTCGTAGCTGGCGCGTTATAGAAACGCCGGTAGTCGCGAATCTTGTTTAATCATCGACTCGGCTCGATCAACGTTCAAATATCAAAGTTGAAGCTAATTATCTAACGTAATTCGACAGCGGTATAAGGTAAGCGCTTTATGTAAACGTGGATGTTAACGTTGTTAATTATGCATTCGCTTTACCGACGCTACTACCTTCGTATTAATTTGATACGATTATTAGCGCTGAACCTCCAGCAATGATATATGATTATGATAACGCTGATTATGGTAATGAAGGAATTCAGGAGGTCCTAGAATCAAGGCAGACACGTATTCCGAAGGGAAGCGAAGGGAAACGTCGAGGTTCCTTGATTCCGCCGCCTCCGGCAAGGAGTTTCACTCGAAAATTGGTATTCTCCGTGGAATAATTGATTGAATTCGAGTCGGATGGAAGATGTTCCCGACGAGATGAGACGCGATCGAAGGAAGGCGACAGCCTGATAACGACGATTCATTTTTCAAGGGCGTAGCACGCGCGCCGGATACGAGATCGTGGTCCCGAGGAAAGTCAGGTCGGATGGAAAGTTCGTGTCGCATCGAATACCTCATCACTTCAAGCGTTCCTTCTACATGGATCGAACAGCCGCGGATAGGATTCCCGACGACGCTGTTCACTACCGTTTGCAAATCGACGACGAGGAACATCATCTCGAGCTTCGGCCGAATTCCCGTCTCGTTGCTCCAGGCGAGTCGAAAATCTCCTCGATACCCGGTGTCTATGCTAATTTCACCGAGCAACCTTGAAAAACGAACGTGCTAACGTTTGCTTGTACGAGTCGGGAACGTCGCAAGTGCCGTTTCATCGCGATAAATTTGCCAGAGTAGAGTAGTTTTCCCGATGCAACGCAACGTATCTATTTTAAATTGTATAATACCGTGCTAAAGCTTTCTCTCTGTAAAGAGACAAATAAATCGGGCGAACGATTTATTTCAATTTATTTATATCAGACAGAAGCTATAAAGTTAGACTTGTACAGTCCGAATACGATACGGAAACATTTTATTCAGGCGCTATCGTGGAAGAGCACGAGGTATCGAGAACCTCCAAAGCTGGAGGCAACGATGATTTCTTGAAGAATTTAAAATTGCGAAAAATACGCGACAGCCAGTGCCATTATCAGGGTCGCGTTCTCGGTCAATCGGGCAACAGCGCCTTGTCCACTTGTTACGGCCTCGTTAGTATCGCCTTTTATATTCCTTTGGCGATTAGTCGTTTGAAATCTTGAACGATATATCGGATTTGGCCTATCTAAGGTGTAAACTTTCCAGCGTAAGCTAGAGACGCGACGTTGACTCGCGGTCTGTTCGGAACAAAGGGATAAAGTTTTTAAATTACGAGAGGCAGCCTTCCGGATAAAGCTTTCAAACGACTCGAACAAATATGGTGGGCCGAGAGTCCCGGCGTAAGATAAATCCGACTAGAAGGAATCTCGGTGTTCTCATCTGCAGGCCGGATATATTAGAACGAAACGATCGTGGTACACGATTCAGCCGGTGGCAGGTCACGACTTTACCAAAGAAACGGAGCACCCGCATGTCGTCTACAAAAAGAGTCCGGACGAATTCGGAAGGAACGCCGAGATTCTCTGTAATGTCACCGGCAATATGGCCAAAACCATTGCCAAGCGCGCTTTCAGTTCGCAGAAAAGCCACCCACCTAAGAAGCAGACTAAATCCTACACGATAGAACTGCTGCTGGTACTCGACAAGACCGTTCTCGATTATCGCCAGGATTTCGACGTCGAGAATTACGCGCTGACGCTGCTCAACATGGTACTAACTTTGCCCTACTTTACTCCTAATTGCCTTCCATTAAGGGTTAAAAATAGGCGAAAGCACGTTCCAACACATAACACGGATGTACCTGCGTTATTTTCTGGTAATAACAGGATCGCTAAAAGTTATTAATTTTAAGCGTGTTTCAGGCCGCAGGATTGTTACACGACGATAGTCTAGGCATTCCAATGGAATTAACCGTTGTTAGAATCATAAGAATGCATGCCCAAGAAAACCAGGTAGTTTTCTTTACTTTACGATACGATTATACCTCTTCTTTAGTATCGCTTTAATATCACGTACGTTAAATCACGAATATAGATGACTGTAGCGATAACTAAAGATCCAAACAGTAGCCTAAAATACTTCCAGGAGTGGCAAGAAACGATCAACCCTGGTGACGATTCACACCCCAATCACCACGACTGCGCTATTCTCATTACAAAGTACCTTGCGATCGAATTAACGTTGCGCGTATCCAACTTAACCTCGAACGAGCTTCAACGTTCATTCGTTTAACCAGGAGTAACGTCTGTGATTTGGCGAACTTGTGCGGTTTCACCGGTACCTCGACGATCGCTGGAACTTGTGACCCTTTGAAAGGCGCTGTCGTTATAAATGATATCGGCCTACACACAGGATACCACATCGCTCATCACATCGGACACACGTACGAGTTTCATTCTTCTTCCTCTTCTTCCTCTTCTTCTTCTTCTTTTCATTTCTTACGCCGAAGAATACTACAGTTCGAAATGTGAAGGTTCACGAGAAGTTCCAAAGAATGTAACACGATAACAAGCCTCGTAAGATACCACTTCCATTAACTTGTAACTTCTAAATGATATTACGTACGGTTGACATTAAGATGGATAATACTGTAGATGACCTTTAAATGACTTTCAAGTAACCTTCATCGAAACAACGTACTCGTGAAACTAATAAGCGTATAATACAATATGTTTAGAATATTAACCTTTATCGACGAAGGACCTTCTCATAACGCTAAAACGTTTCTATCGTTGGATTTGTTATTTATTCGTCTCGAGGTTGAGATGAACTTTTAACATAGATTAGGCATGTCGCACGACGTCCAAGAGGAAAATGGTTGCTCAGGCATTGTTCGTCGTGGAAAAGGATACGTGGAGACGACGGTCATGCATCCCGGCAACATGTATGTCACGAAAAGATGGTCCGAGTGTTCGAGGAATTCGCTGAAATCGTATATCGAGTAAGAAACTGCATTGTACAGCACCGGAACTTTATCAGATCGATTCGAGATTGCTTTTGCTTTCATTCATTTTAAAGCAGCGAAGAACCTTGTTGACCGAAAAACGCTTTAAAATTCTACGGTAAAATTGGATTTCTTCCAGAACTCCGAAACGGAAGAACAGTGTATTTCTATCCTTCTTGTTGCTAAAATTCTTACGATTTTATCAAACTCCCCTATTTGCTTAATACGGTTGCGGATGTCAAAAAAAAAAAGGGGGGAGGGAAGGCTAGCGCTAATAAAAGCAAAATATTTTAACGCTTCTTTAGGTCGCTGATAGTTAGCAAACGCTAAAGAAGATTATCCGTGCGATTATTCTTGCAGGACAGGTTTGGGATTTTGTTTGGAAGACGAGCAGCAAAATCACGAGTTTCCCAGCACGGACCTTCTTCCAGGTGTAGTGTACGACGCGGATGACCAATGTCGGATACAGTACAGTTCTGATGCACGGCAATGCGACCTGGGCATGGTAAGAAAGCAAATTTAATTGCCTCTGTATTATTTTTTTTAAAGCGTACTTGTCTTTCTTCGTAGCCAGCTCCTATTCTCAGCGGGATATTACGTTACGTGGCTCTTCCGCAACCGTATTTTCCACGTAATATTATGCGCCGGCGCGGCATGCAGCTCCATATCTTTTATATTTCCGTCATATTTCGTCGGGGCCAAGAAAGAATATGTAGCCTGGCTGGATTCTGAAAACTGGATCCACGACGAAAATTGAAACGTTCGCGAGAATAACGTTTTCGTTGTTTCGATCAACGCGAATGTGATCGATCGTTTTATCTTCGCATCTTTAAAAAGGCGAAAATCAATATTTTCATAAGCTTGAACGTTCGCGCCGTAGCTCGATTGATTTAACGAGAGGGAGACCGTAAACCGAGCGGCAGTCGCGTCGAACCTCGGTCAAACAGCCTCGTTATTTCGTCATTTGAAATCGTTAATGATGGGCCAACACGAGGCCGTTGTAATTTTATAATTAAATACGAAAACATAGAGACTCGCGTGGCAGGGTGGCGCGAACGTTAACGAACTTAACGAAAATTCAGAGTGTGCATCGTTTATTTATCGAACGACATTGTTTTCCAGGAACTGTAATAAACGCGTTAATACGCGTCGTTGTTTGATATTTGCATACGCACCGGCGAAACAAAGATTCAGTTTCTTTTTTCTTTTCCTTCCTGTTACGGCAGAAAAGAAAGTTCACCCGTAACTGCGTGAACTGGTGCGGTTTCATTAATGTGTTCCACTTGTTCATTAAGTTATTCGTATTTGTAACAGTCGGGGTCGGTGTAAAGCGGCAGCTGCAAACACTTTCAGCTTTGTTCAACGACTTTGCCGCGTTAATTAAGCCGTCCGCGCATACGAAATTAGTTAAATTTGTCTAGCTGTTTGCCTTGACGAACAAAAAATTACTTCCACGAGCATATGTTGACGTTATAGCGAATGAAAAGAGAGTTTTGCGTTTAGTCCTGGGACTACCGGTGGACTCGTCGGTAAGGCTATGCCCGGTAGTCCCTGCCTTAGACGTATAGAGAATCTCGCTAGGTGCGGTATTTGTATCGTTCGCTCGTATATTCGACCGCTAGCGAGATAGACAGACTCGTTGTCGTCGTAGCCCTCTGGTGTTGACGGTTGGTACCCGCGGATCGCCCGGGAGGAGTTGCGCCGCGTTGATGCCTCGACCTGTCGGCGTCCTGTTGATACCGATACCACAAGGTTTTTATAGCGCGTCAACGGTGAAATTGTCCGAAAAACGCGGAAAACCCGATTATTTTTCATCTGTTGCAACGTATATGAGTCGAATGCCGTTCTTTTCGCACCTGTTTCCACGTATTCGTGTCTCACGTCCGAGAAAAAAGAATTGCGACTTTCCTCGATGCTCCGGGCGTATCGTTTCAATTACGTATTAGCGCCGTTTAACTTGCTCTCTTTTCACCATGCAACCTTCTAATCAAGGGGCCGGATGGAACAAACCTTTGCTTTTAAGCGGCTATACTTTAGACGAAGTTAATTTCTTTAATTTTCCTATCTCAGAGAATTTAATTAGAGTACCGAGTACAGATATATTAACGCGACTGAATTCAAAGGTGCCTCGACTACTAAGGCCATTTCATATAATTTATGTAATTCAATTTATCATTCTCTTTGCGTCGCTTAAACCTAATAAACTACAGAGAATAATTACGTTTACGTTGTCGGACAACATGGTTTCTCGATTATTTTAGACATCGTAAATTGCCTTTCGTACCAAGCGGATCGGTTCGCGTACTCTTCTAAACTTTCGTTTTATCAACGATCGGGATTCCTTATTTAACAGGATCGATTTCTATCGTCGAGTTCGTTTAACGGAAAAGGTTTAATTCGAACATTCGAAATTTCAACGCAAAGCTACCGAATTCTTTGCCTCAAAATTTGTCGTGCGTAGAAATAAGCGAGGAAACGGTTCTGATAAAATTACATTTTAGTAACTGGTTGAGTTTCGAAGAAACGACCTTCGGGTTGATTTTATCGCGAAAAGCTTTCGATACTTCAAAGTTTAAATTTGAACATTTGCCACTACTTCGATCGCACGATTTCGATTTAGGCCGGGAAATAAGAAGCGATATTTCTTACGTAGTGACAACGTAACGTCGTACGTGTTCGAGGATTGGTCGCGTTTCCTTGGCGATTCGAGGTGTCCATGGGTCGCCAACTCGTCAATCGTCGTCGGGAATCGCGATACCGATGCGATAAACGGCGATAGACGCAGACCGCCCGTGAACAGGCACCATCTGTCGTTCGCCACAGCAAGCTTCTACCTTACGCGCGGTCTACCTTATCCTTTTAGGAAAATACGTTCTGCCGTGCGTTCGTTCGGTTTAGATAAGCGACGTTCGAAGTAGGCCTATCGTTTCGCGATATCGCATTCGCCACGACACGTACGTCCAGCTTCGACCCCGCCAATACGATCGCGTTTCATTTTCAGAACTGCGAAACCCTGAGGTGTGCCATTCCGGGAAGGGGTTGCGTGTCCGCGAGGAAACCAGCGGCGGAGGGCACGCGTTGCGGAGAGAACAGAGTAAATTATTGCCTGGAAATATGCAAAGACGAATTAACCACTACCTGTCCCTGATCTCGGCAGTTGATCTCTCCGCGTTACTTAATTTTACTCGGCTAATGAAAATACCGGAGGATCGACGATTCGATCAACCAAGACGCTTCGTTTCAGAGATATTTCGGTATCGTAGATGCGACGACGATAAGAGGGACTGTCTGTTTTTACGTATCCAAGGCTGTATTCGATCTCGAACAGGTTAAAATTCTCGAAGAAGGATGCGACGGCACTTGCTTTCGAAATTGATCACTCGCGTAAAGTAGAGACGTTTTTACGAAACTCGGTAGATTATCGCTGCCTCTCCTTCAAGAAATTTATAATCCCTGAAAGAGGAATAAACGCTCTTATAAATAAGCCAGTAATTACACAGAAAAAGTATCGCGCTTCATCTTCAAGCTCGTATTCTATCGTACGATCTATATTACGGCCAGCGAACGCTCGCATTTACATATCTGAATTACTGGAAGGTTTCTCGAGTAACGGATAGTGTAAGAGGGTTAACGATCCGGGACATCGGGAGGGTCGATTGCAAGCTTTTGTCGGGCGTGCGACGCGGCATCACGCGGCATCGCGACGCGGTCGATTGCGAAAGAATTACGTGTACGTTTCTGCGTTGCAATGATACGTATTGTTTAGATATGCGATAATTCTCTATAAATACGCGAGCAGCCGTTTTATAGCAAGACTTTTGCAAGAAACTGGTCTAGTACGGGCCGACGGTAAAACCGACCCGGATAAAAATCTCCTTCTCGGCCGTTTGAATTTCAATGCGACTCTGATTAAGACATCGCGCCTGCCACATGCGGAGCAGCTGTTTTTTCACCTAGCTTTCACCTCACGCGCTTTGCCAACCATGCCAACCGTGCTTCATCGAACATGCTAGGCTTATTCAGCTTGCACGGATCAAAGCGCTTGGAACTCTGGCGCATGGAAAACGAGCTATATATTTTGGGAAACGAGTCGGCCATCGGACAAGAGAAAAATTACCTTCGTGTTCCACGCTCTCGTCGACTCGACGATAAACTTATTTTAACTAATCTTCTCGCCGCGGTTTTTAGGCCGTATCGTCCATAGCCGAGGCACCGATATATCAATTTCGCGTAATTAATTCGTAACAGTAATTTAAATCGCTTAAAACACGAAAATCGCGCTTATGGTGAATATCGAAACGATTGGTATATAGCGAATGCAAAATTTATTTAACGTTCGAAACGAATGGACCACCCAGTCGCTATTTCCATCGGTGTATAACGTCGGTTTACATATATTTAGAGGTAACTGTCAGTTTGTCTTTCAAGAGCCGGCGAAAGACTAGATTCAATAAGTATGCAAATTTCCCGCTATATTTGACTCCAGATGATACATGATGTCAAAGTGGTGCGAAAGTTCACGTCGCAGAGGGAGGCCGCGTTCGGGTTCATAACGCGTTAACGCTCGTCTTAGCCACCGAGCAAACTCCTCGTTCAACCGTAATACAAACCTGTCTCCGAAATGAATAGCAGATAAAAGAAAAAATAAGCTTGCTTATCGTGGAGGATAAATTTAATCAACTTGCAAAGTAACGCCTTCGCAGTTGCTTCTTGAGAAAATCGAGCTACGAAACGAAGATAGATGTCGCGATGACAGAATGCCACGATAGATGCCTGCAACATGGTAAACGCACTAACGGTAACCCGATTCACAGATGCTTTGATTAATTTTCAAATAAGAAGAATAATAAAATTCTTACGAGGTGAACACATTGGCGAGTTTAAAATTTCTAATTGACTTGTAATCGATAAAAGCGAGAAAAGTTGTAACGCGCGATTGAATTCGAAGTAGAAGCCTTCGCGCTGACGAATCCCAAACACAATTTTCCTTAAAAACGACTCGTTACATATGAGAACAGCAGCGCTCTGCAAATTCGCCTTATCGCTCCGCAACGGCTCGGTTATGCTATTTGCCAAGATTTTATTTCAGCCCTCGCGCGTTTTCTCGACAAGTTCGTCAAGCTCGAGTTTGCTTAGCGCGAATTAAAACCGCAACAGAGTCGGAATACAACTTACAGAGGACGCTGTTTTAAACCGGACGGTACGTACATAGACATTCGCAAAGAGATAATAATAAAGAAAAGTTTATCGCGAAAGCTCGTAACGGTGGTGCCATCGGAACGAAAGTCTTAAAACGCGTCACGATCGGATCAAAGGGTCGAGTCGAAACGAACAAACTCCGAGCCGCGTCGTTACTTTCGCTTTCGCGTTGCTTTTCAGCGTCACTGGTTATCGAGTTTAATTATTCGCAAAGAACGAGCCGACTATCCCTCTTCTCATCCGCGACCGTTTTATCACGTTTCTGCGGGTTTCCCAGCATTTTCGAGTCATTCGTTATCGAGAAATATTTTTGGTCTCCTTCCGTCACGTAGCGAAACGTGATCGTACAACCACAGCCGGTATTCCGGTTGATAAATCGATTTTTCGATTCAAGTAAAAATCAGAGTGTGACGCGATTCTCTTCGCGAGATCGTCGAATCTCGAATCTTCCTAAAATCTCGTGAAAAGGAGCGACGGAAGCACGGCTGGTTTATTATTCCGACTATGCGATAAAGGTACTTTCGAATTTCTCCGGTATCCTTATGGAATTCTGATTGCTATGGTCTCTCGTGTATAAGAATTAACTTATGAGATCGTAACAGCGGATAAGTATCGTCGTGTAATTCGATCATCCACGTTGTTCGAACGTACGAGTATTTTCCGTCACTCGCAATTAAGACCGATCGAATAAAATATACGGAAACAGTAGACGACAAACGGCAGGTAGTAACGTCACGATGCAACTTGCTTCTTTTCCCTTTCAATTTCGACAGCTGAGAAAAATTTGCTGAGATTTTTTGTCTTTTCTATTCAACTTGAAGACAGGAGACCGCAAAAAATATCGGAAATCGAAAAATTCGCTTTTCCTTCAATTTTCAACGTTATCCTTTGATTCGAACTTCCAAACGGTTCATTTCGATGGTAATTTTTCATTTCTACATCTATCTTCGACGAATTTCTTTCCCCGGTGTTTAATGTTTCGAAATATTTTTTGTTTATAACAAAGATACGGCGACGCGTCAGGATCGCTCGGAATAATTCCCCTCCGCTCTTTCGACTAGTTTATTTAAACAGATTCTGTTCGGCTATGTCAGAGAAAAGAAACATCGCTATTTTCGTTGAAATTTCCATAACGCAACGATAAGAGGAACGGAGAGGCGTAACGATCGTTAGACGGCTCGTGACGCGATTAATTTAAAAAACGGTGGCAGGTTGGTCGAATTGATCGATAATTAACTTTGCAGTGGTGTTACGGAATGAAATGTCTGTTGGTCGGCGAACGACCAGGAGTCGTAGACGGTGGTTGGGGTAGCTGGTCAGCTTGGAGTCGATGCTCCCGAAGCTGCGGTTCCGGCGTGGCTTTCTCAGTCAGACGATGTATCAATCCTTCGCCGTCCAACGGCGGGGCTTACTGTCGCGGTGACAGAAAACGTCATAAAATATGCGCCACGAAGGTTAGTAACACCGGAAAAGCCAAGCAGAGATATATCGGACAGAAATATATTCTACGGTAAAATCGAAGCTTATCAAAGCTTCGTTTATCGTAACGCGTAACTCGTCGTATATACTCCAATTCGAAAGACGGAAAACATTTTTACTAAGCTTACAAGATCTAAATCGCTATCGTTTCCATGACTTCCGAGAAAAAACCGCGTCTCTCGAAAAAAACGCTTTACTCTGAAAACATTCGCTGAAAATGCGTTTCGTTCGTCGAATCCGAGAGAATCGTAGCAAATCAAGCGATACGACGTTACGATGTACAGATTTATTCGCCGTCGACGTAGAATTTTCAACCGATATCTACGTAACCGTTTTCCTATGTTATTCCAAGCCAATCTCAAGTTGGGTCACCTTGCACAACCACCATGTTCGTCGTTAAAACTTTTACTGAATTCCAGCCGTGCGACGTTGACGCGCCGTCCTTCCGCGACGTCCAGTGCAGCGAGTTCGATAACTGGATCTTTCCAGAAGACGGGAAACTTCATCGATGGACCGCTTACAAGCTACCCGAGGGTAACTAGCTTTTTCGATATATCGAATTCTTCGTCGATACATCGTCTCCGGCTATATAAGTCACTTACACGAGTCGATCGGCAGATCTACAAGCTTCGGAAAATCCGTGCGGCCTTTACTGTTTAAGCGAAACGAACGTGGTGGCCTCGCTCCGACCGAGAGTCATCGACGGGACCACCTGCTACAGGAGTATTCGGGACATCTGCATCGGAGGTGTCTGTCGAGAGATTCCCTGCGACCTGAATATGGAGTCGAACGCCGTGGAAGATGCGTGTGGCGTCTGTAAGGGTAATGGCACTTCGTGTAGCCTGAAGGAGGCCGTGATAACGATCGGTCCGGCGTCTCGTGAGTGTAATTACCCGATTCTTCCTCTAGATGATTTCTTCCCTTTTCGAAATATCGTCGCGCGTTTCATCGTATTAGCCGGCCTTTAGTCTTTATAACTTGTTTTACAGTTATTCCGACGTTTTATTACCGACTGAGGTGGGTCGTTCGGCATTCTTTCGGGCAGCGCACTATCCTCCAAGAGGAATTATTCATGCGCATTTTTCAAACGTACCTACGCGTTATTTTAATTACGTCTGCTTTTATTTCGTTTTCTAGATATTTCTATAACGATATACCAATATCGTTAAAATTGTTTTCCTTTGCAAGATTATTAGGAATCGCCGAAAGTCAAGAGCTACGAGTAAGCGTCGAACTGGTCGCTTAAAAAATATCATACGTTTTTATTTTAGGTTCGATCGCTTTACCTCGTCGTTGGCATACAACTTTATCGATCGGAAAGTTTTCTACATCGTACGACTAGGCACTTTCCGTGGAAAATTAATTTAAATTTGTAGAAACTCGTCGGTTTGAATCGTAAAGGCAAAGAGAGGAACGTGGTATGAGAAGAATAGTTTATGCCCCGATCAAAAAATGCCGAGAGTTTGATTTAATATAAAAGCCGGCGAAAGTTTTTAGACACGGAAGAATCTCTAATCGCGATAAATAAAACGCCGGCTAGGGAAGTTGAAATTCCTCGCGGATAAAGGCACTAGATCCGTGAAAAGTGCGAGAACTTTCCAAGGTATTTCCCGAAGAATCTCATCCGTTCCCTCGGCTTTCGAACCAGACCGATATAACCTATCGGCGAATAAATCTCGTATTCGCGATCCCCCGAATCGATACTGCACGTCCCACTCGGTATAAAACTTCTAATAATCGAGAGGGGAAAACTTTCAATGGCAGAGCCGAGGAAAGTAGTGGACGTCCCGGTCGGCGCGACCAACGTCCGGCTAGAGGAGATCGAGCCCTCTAAATCCAGGATAGTGGTGAGGACCAGAGACGGAAAACCGTTAATTGATGGGTAAATTGACTTCCGCTAAAGAACTCGAACACCTTGACTCTCGAAAGAGTAAAATATTTCCTCTCTTCGTCGTATTCCTTTTAAAGGAATCGTAGATTTTATATCACCGTACCGTAAAAACCGATAGAACGTTGTTTTATCTTTTATTTTTCATACTTAACGTCGATCGGTTCTTTAAGAATGGCGTCGTTTAGAGAAACGCGGAGGAGAGAAAAGAAATGCGTCGATTGATCGTTAAAACGTCCGATTAAAGAACACGAGTCTCTCCAGACGTACTTCGTGCTCCTACTCGTGAGATATGTACTTTGTGCATTCAGCGTACGTTTGATTCAAGCGCATTTATTCGTTGCTTTTGTTTTTTCATTATGTACGATCATTTCAGGGATCGTTTAGGAATGTTCGATGTGGCGGGCACGAGGGCGTGGCTAGGAACGATAAGAGCGAGTCAGGAGGTTCTCAGCATACCGGGACCAGTCACGAAGGATTTGCTTATATTGGTAAACATAACGAACGCGGTCCTCTAATTAGCCAGCCTGACAGATTGATAAGGTATCTCGAACACGGTGTCCAAATTTGGACACTTCTTATCGAGTCGTGCTACGCGTTCATATTTTGAGCAGCGAGACGAAGAAAGTTCTGTTCAACGCCACCTAACTAATTACTAATTGCTATTACGCGATATTTGCGCCTGCTTCTATCGCTACCACTCGAACTTACGCGACACTATTCGTAAAATCTTCCAAGCGGTCGTTGGAAAGGAACGTTACGTTTCGACCTGATATCTTTGCTGCTGCTGCTACTACCAACGACAAACGAGCAGGTTGCTTAAATCCAACGAGATTCCTTCGTTCTCCAACCGAATCGTTCGATTACGAAACGTAATTGTTCTTTTATCGTTAGAAATCACGGAACTTTCGAACCAAGTTTCGAAAACTGAGAGTCAACGTATTTACCCGAATAGTAAATTCGTATTTGACACTCGCGTCTATATCCCTTTGAGCAGAGATTCTCGCGAAATTATAATAATTCTGATTATCGTAACGTACTTATCGTTATAATATTTTTTACCTACGTAACTGTGTTTACCAACGAACAACTGCTCGCCTGGAATATTTCCCCTGAACTGTGGAAAAGTGGTTTCGTTGCTACGTACTCGGCATAATTTCGTTGCCCGAGTAAGTTGTTTCATCGAATAGATTCTGCCGAAAGAAAACGTGACGGTGAGGTATTCGTTCGGTGTGAAAGAAAAGAGCCCTCGTAAGCCGGAGTTTTCATGGGATTTCGTCGACTGGGAGAAGTGCAGCGCGAATTGCGGACCCGGTGAACAGATTTCCAAGCCTCGTTGCTTGGAGAAACTCGCTGGCATCGTGGATGAGACGTTCTGTAAGAGCATCCCGAGACCGGAGGAAGAAGTGAGACCCTGTTATCGAGCACCCTGCCTGCCGAGGTTAGAGCGACACGTTCGTTACATACTTTTAATTAGAAAATTCCAAAAGTCGAGCGAATACCGCCGAATTGCTTAAAATTTCAATCACGATGTCCTCGTTGATATATAACGTTGTAAGTTTCGAGTTTCAAAGCCGAGAAACCTAAGACAGAAAGCGAGCAATGTTTGTCCGTGTGATGGCCGAACGTCGAGAAAAAGATCGAAAGATCCTTCGCGCGACGACGAGAGATTTCGTCCAAGGAGAATACGATCCATCTAGTTATTCTAATTCGTTGAAACTTACGTTGCTACTCGTAACGATGTTTATCGCAGATGGATGATCGGTGACTGGCAAGGTTGCACATCCTGCGTCGTTGGTTGCGAGAAGAGACGAGCCGTCAAATGTGTACGTCCTGTCGGCCACTCCGAGCTGGATGTAGATATTATCGCTGACAGCTACTGTCAAGGACCGAAGCCGAAAGAACGAGAGTTGTGCACTAGCCGAGAGAAACGAGACAACGTTCTCGCGAAACACGAGCAAAAGGACAAAAGTACCGGCTCTCAGTCTCGCTTTTCCTCCGTCCAGTAATCTAACGATCAATCGCGTCGTTAAATCAATCACCGAAGGTGAACACGACTACCAAGCGTTCGAGCCCGCTAAAATGATTCAATCGACCTCGCTCGACTAGTTTTTTCTGTGTTTCTATATTTCCTTGGAAATTCTACCATTAGGATCTTTCGTCCAATTTCATTCCTTAATACGTAGTTATTTCTACGGCATTTTCATTTATTTATCGACGCGTAACGTTATGCATGAAAAAAGAACAGGAAAGTGAAAGCAATTATCCGTCGTATGATTTAGATGACGAACGTTTCTCTGAACGGAAATTGGGAACTCGGATGAAGCAAGATATGGAAGTAAAGAAACATGACAGCGTGAAGAAAGGCGAGGTGGTGATCGACACGGAAAATATTACAAATTTAACGCTCACCATCGTCTTGGAACGCGACGAAGCAAACGACGCCCTCAACTTTCCTAAGAATTTCGAGCCCCAACCGCCAGGCAATAGCACGGAATTTACTTTAGTTGGTATGGATGCGGTCAGATATATACAGAAAATTCAAGAGGACGCCGAAGCTGCTTCGAAACGACGTCCACCAATAAACAAATAACAAAAGTTACTTTGCACTCGATAATAGTGTAGCGATATGAAAATCCTATCCTTCTCGAATATAGCGATCGGTCGGTATCATTCACGGAATCACGGATCGTATCTTTAAATCTGCAACGCCGATCAAAGCGGTGTAAAGCAACTTTGTTGTAAAATGGAACGTCATGATATTAAAATAATAATTGCGTCGATTAAGAGCACGATAATCAAAATCGACAAATTTTGCGCGCAGAAGAATAGAAACGGTTGTCGTTTCAATCGAGTTTTCGTTTCGATTCTCACCATTCAATTTCCCGAGATTGTACGATGTTAAAGAAATCGAATTACCGTCGACGTGAGTCAATTTTTCCATAACCATCAACAGCGCCGATTAAATTAATACATAGAAGGCGAAACGTACCGATATTTGACTCTAATTTAACGAAAGTTCGTAACCTAAGAGTTTAGCTATATTTATCAATGTTTCTTAATACATACTTTTATCAGACGATATATTAACACTTTTCAACGTTATATCAAAGAAATATCGATTAGTAAATAGTGTCAGATAATTGTAATTATCGATAATAAATATCGACGATGCCAGTGTCAAGTGCTTTGTCTTGTACGCGAATGGAGAATTGGTTACGCTTCTCATTTTCGCCGTTTCGCCAAATCTACGATTCTTGACAACGCATCGTAACTATAATTTTCTTTCTTGTTAGGCACCGCGCTAATGTTACGACCCTCCAGCTTCTCGATCTTCTCGACAGCCTTCGTACCGTTATAAATCTTCACTCTGGAAGTATCGATACTACCGCCGACGAGGTCGCCAACTTCTTGATACGCTCTATCCGACAAATTCGACAGGAGGCCCTCCTCTAGCATAGGCGCTTCCAACAACACCACGTTCTCGACTGGCACCGAGTCTTTGATGATCGATCCGGGCTTTGGAGTAGACGCGTTTCGATCGCAGGCGCCGCGTTTCTTCTTTTCCTCGTCGGCGAGGGACCATTCCCGAAGAAGCTGCCGGAAGTCCGCCGTGTCGACCGTCATTCCCATATCATCGGCTTCACGAGAGATACCGTACGCTTTCTCCAGATATCCGGCCAAACTCAAGTCCACCAACTTGTCGACCATTTTAGCCCGTTTCTCGTGAGGTAGCGGCTTCTTCTTCTTCTCTTTCCAAGCAACGAGTTGCCTGTTTGCGTTTCGGACCTTTTTGGGACAGGTCTTCTTGCACGGTCTTTCGCCTGTAAGGGAAAACCGAAAGTTCGACGGTTCGATCAATCGATACGCGAGTCAGAATCGGCTGCAGACTCCGATTTACGGCTTCCACGCTAAATATGCATGGTTGTCGAAATAAAAGTCACGTCCTAAGAAGAACGACAAAGGGAAAATACAATTCTAATATTATACGGTAAATGCTTTTTCGTTCGACTCCCCATGTACACGCTCCTTCCCTTCTCGCGCCACTGCGTCAATATTTTATTTCCATTATATCGTAAATCTTTTACTGTGACATCCGTGCTATGCACCTACGTACGTTTACCAACATACGAAAACACCGTTCACCACATATATAGAAACATAATATGTACACTGTGAGTCTCTACGGAATACCGAAGGAGAATTACATCGAAATGTTTATACGCTTTGAAAGGACACGATCAACGTCGACGAAACAATTGTAAACACGATACATATTGCGATATGCCATTTTTTAAAAAATTCAAACGATCGTAATATACTGCAAAAATGGTATTGTCCAGAATGAAAAAAAAATATATACGGAGTACGTGGTTTTCGGTAATCAGTGGAGCGAAATAATAAATAACCAGCGAACGAAATGGTTTCTACGTGTACGAATAACTACATGGATCCGAATGACACGTCAATTAAATTGCCAGTGATCGATGAACGAAGAAAGTATTTAGCGAAAGATTGATCGTTCAGCTAAAGAATGTCGAGGTGCCGTTAAAATATCATAAGGTTGCGAAAAAGTTATTCGTTGGATGGAAATCGGCAATAAGCACGCACGACACCGACATCCTTACCTACACATTCTTCCTCTTGTTTCGGCACGCGACCTTTGCACGCGTCCAGATTTGCCTGAACGTCATCCTCGCCGGCACGAGCAGCGGGTCGCACGCATTGCACTTTACGATGCCTCGTTCCTTTCTTTCCGTCGCAGGCGTTACACTTGCTCCATTGGCTCACACGCCACCTTAAGCAATTCCAAACGTCATACAGCGATCGTAAATATTCGCCGATAAACGAGTAATGGTAATTAGAAAGGATCGTCGCTTATTCGGTCATTAAAATTAAATTGCGTCGAAGAAGAGACAGCGCGATAGTACTAAAGGTATGCTGTTCGCAGTTTCGGGAGGAAAATGTAAGCAGATAGAGAAATGTAAAATCGTAAATAGCACGAAATGGTAGAGTCGATGGTTGTGTGGTTGCATGTACTTTGCTGGACAGGCTTCCGAGTTGCAAACCCTACTTTTTGGATCTGGTCGTGACATGCCATCGCAAAATTCAAGACTCACTTTTCCACCTTTTTCTTCGATACACGCTGCCTCCGATATCTACACCGAGCAAAAGAGTAATATAGTAACGTTAAAGTCGTTTTCGCTGCGTGAATCAAGTGCCAGATTCGCGATAATGCTTCTTCGAATTATCATTAAGTCGACTTCAATATTCGAATTACCATCGTACCGCCTCCGCATTTAACGCTGCAGTCGCTCCATTCCATGAAATCCCACAGGTATTTCGGCTTGTACGACGGGTCAGTTGACATCACGTAATATATATAATGAATCCCAGGATTCTGTCTCGGGTGGAAGAATACGTACTAGAATCATCACGATGGAATGAATCGTTAATGTGGGTATTTAGGAACGATGGTCGATCATCGAGAAAAAATATATTCCGCGCAATCGCCAGCTCCATGCCGATACCTCACGTTCGTTTACGCGAATCTCTTACGTTCGACGACGAAGCTACGCGACGCACGAATCTACTTTCCTTCGATTTTTTTTTACTTTCCTTACTCACGAGGGAAAGACGTTAAAACGATGTAGTCGGCGTTTATCAAAATTCGTATTTACGATCTCGACTATTTCACGCACGGAATTAATACATACTTCTATTCGAATAGGTGTCGTTATAGGGCCCTTTATTTCAATCTCCTCTCTGTTTGGCTCAGGATGCAGGTATACGAGAATCGAGCCTGCACAATCGTAATCACCGCTTCTATATATCACCCTACGATCGTTAGAAAATCGTTCGGTATACGATGAACTTAGTTTGTTCGTTAACACGAGGAAGAATCTTTAACTTCTTAGAGTTAAACATTCAGCTTCGAACGTATTATTTTCACTCTGTACATAATACGTATAATATTATATTTTTAAGACGCCATCGTTTATTTTGTAATAACGATATAGGCAATTACTTGTCTTCGTTCAAACAGTGTGTTTCGCTATTCTCGAGTCTCACCGATAGTACGTTTTTACTCGGCTGCATTTCCGCTACGTATATGCTTCGAGCACCCTGAGGAATAGTAACTATCTTCACGTGCACTAGGAATTCGAAAATTTTCCAATCACCAACAGATTACATTTCGTTGTTGTCGTAAGTATTTCAAATGGACTAAACTCAACTTTTTAGCCATTCACACTCGACAGTCGTCGAACGTTTGTACATCTCGCTGTACTTCGACACACATACGTATACATTCGTAAAAACAATGATTATAAAAGAGTTTCCAACGTTCTTATTTCCACACTTACCTGTATCGTTAAAGCTTTAACTTGCAAATACTTGCAAATAATGGAAGAAACAGACATAGGAAAATTTTGAATCGAAAACTTTGATGACAGAAAAGAATATAATTTACTGTTGCGAATTCCCGTTTCATTGAAGAAACCTTCTATCGCCTTGCACTTCGTACCGTCACCTTTGCACGTTCCACACCTGTCGTCGATGGCATTCGAATCCAACACCCAATCGCAACCGACTTTCTAGAAAATATCATACCTTTCTCGTTTCTAAAGGTTCTGTTTCCTTTTAATTGCGGTTTATTAAGCAAAAAATAGATTCTCTTATTTCTAGAACGAAAACGGTATAGTACTTACCGTACTATATGTATGTCCCTTCAACCTGTAATTGCTAGTAATCAAGTTCGATCGGTTACGATGCTGCCTTTAACGTCCCACGTTATAGTAAACGGAGTAATATCAAGGTATGATCGCAAATAATAAATCAGAAATTAGTTTGTAACTAACTTGACAATCTCGATTAGATAGGTAACTAAATTTTTGTCCCACGAGCTTTAGGATACTTTTAAGCCATAAAACGTAGTTAGTAGAAAGGTAATGAAAGGTGTGCGAGAGATTAGTCACGAAACTTATCGCACGAACCGTACGAAGGGAATAATTTCGAACCCAAGGCATCTTCTCTTTCGTTTCTATAACGAAAGCATCATAAAACTAGAACGCTACGATCTTTCGTTGCAGATCACGCGAATACGTCTTCCTGTTTCCTGATTAAATTTACATTGTTAAAGTACTTCCGAGCTTCCGGCATTTTACTCAGCAAATTTCCTCTGTTTTAATCTACATACGATATGATACATCTACGATATTGGAATTGCACATCTGTGAGAAAAATTCGCAACGGCAAATATCCTTTATCCGTGTAAATAACTTTTTGCGGTTCTTTGCTTTCGGTTCTTAGAATCGCTACCGATGCAACGCAATATAAGATACGATGCTCGATCAGCTATAAATGTTCGATAAATACGTAATAGAAAACTATCGGAGAAAAAATATCAGATCGTAAAATATTACTGAAATGCAACCTAAGAATCTCGAAGTATACAAGTATTGCTTAATTCTGAGAAAGAAATCGCAAAGAAATAACGAAGCAAATCGTACGAAAAATTAATAGTTAGGATAGTAAACTCGTCTTTTGAATTAAATTAACGCGATTCGTCGTTCTCACACAATACGTCGAATTTTCCAGGTGATTCTTTGCGAGGAAATTAAATCGCAAAACAGCAATCGCAGCGAAGGAAGAAAAACACAAGAGGTAATCGTGATATTTGCTTACCCTGCATGTACCACCGACGCACATATTGTTAGTACCACCCTTGCAGGGAGTAGAATCATTTGCCACTTGAAACTTGGTGAATACGTTCTTTTCATTGATGCAGTACAAGTTGCACGGATCGAGCGTTGGATCGTGGATAGTGTACGCAGTCCAGTTATGCTTGCCGTCGGTCAAGATTTTTCGCTCGTTGTACCAACTGCACTGCAACTGGCGATACGATGGTTTCCTATGGTCGCAGGGCTGCACAATGCAGGGTCGTCGTTTTTCACAAAAGGGATATATCGCTGCCGCAGAGGTTAGCGATCACGCGGCAAAAAGGGTGATATATTAGCAAAAAGCGTTAAGAGCTGGGTGTGCAGCCGAAAATGATTAATGGCGTGAGACAGAACCGTAGTAGAGTAATTCGTTGACGATCGTTTAAGCCGTAGCAGGTCGCCGGCTGCCTTTCCGCAGCTACGAAAACAATCTCTTTCCTAACATTTCGTTTCTTCTTTCTTTTCGTTGAACTAGGTAACGATAAAATTAATCGACCATCGTAACGTTAAACGAAGATTATCATACAAGATACAAAATAAATATTATATATCAGATTTCTAGAAATAGGCCGTTATACGAAGAACATAAGGATGCTATCGTGGTTTGCATGAAGTACGCGCTCATGTACACACGAGCGCACGCGATCTTCTACATCTAACTAGATCTCCGTGAAACTAGGCTGCAGAGTTTAGGGCTGAACGAAACTTTAAATTAAAATTTCTCCTATAGATAACGCAATTAAAATACCCCTTTCTTAGCTAAGCCTAAATCGGCAATGACTTAAGTATACGAAAGTTAGCTAAAACATCAATAGTTTACAATCTTTAACCTAAAATCAAACGTTGGACAAAAATAAGTTTGAAAGAACAACGAAGCTACACGTGGGCTCGCAAATATAGTATTCGAGTTAAAAAAAAAAAAAATAAAAACGAGGATTAACATTTTGCAGCTACTTTTCGACGAAAATTTTGTTTAACGCTGCAATCAAATATCTTTTCTCGGCCGAGACAAGGAAAAATATATAAAAAGAAACGAAAGAAACGAGGTGAGAAAAACAATATCCCGTACACAATTGGAAATAGAAGAGAGCAAAGAAGAGTAGAAGAAAGAGAAGGATCGAGTAGAAAGGGGAAGGGGAAGGAGAAGGGTAAGGAAGAAATGAAGTCGAAACGGCACCACACACGGTCGATTCGCATAGAAAGACAGTGGAATTTACCATGGTGTTGCAAATGGCTAACTTCTTTCTCTCTCCGATGCAGTATCTGCCTTTGTTGGCGGGCGGCGGATTGTCACATTCTCTCTCGGCGAATTTCAAGCCACCGCCGCAGCTTCTGCTGCAACCGCTCATGGGACCCCATTTGCCCCAGCCACCGTGCACCGCCGTCGGTCGGGTGCCCATAGCCACGCATTTCTTGTGAATGCACCACTGAATACAGGCTAGTTCTTTATTCTTCGCTCGTTTCGTCGCGAAATGCTTTGCTTTGTAGCGTTTTTGGCAGGAAATTTTACGGAAAATTTTACGGAAAATTTTACGGAAAATTTTGCGAAAAATTTTACGAAAAATTTTGTCAAATGGAAGATACTGATATTAACACGTTCCACGTCGCGTGCAATCAAAGACTTTGGTAGAAGTAAATTTTGCAATGGATAAATGAAGACTACATACTTTCGCTACATCTTCCTAAAAGGCAAACGTAACAGAGGTTCCGCGTCTTACATTTTTTACGACAGATCGAAACTTTACAAAGGCTGTTATTCGTACGAACATTTCTGCTTAGACTCACCGCTCGCATTGTTACAGCGAGCTTTGTGCGTTTTTCACGTGAGTTACGACGCGTCACAGAAATTTTAAATTATTCTCTTTCGACTGCGCTCTCTGCTCTCGTATTTTACGGTATAATCCTTTGTCAACGGGACAACTAGGAGCAACGATTGCAAAATAGCTACATGAAAAGTGCGCGAGTAATTTTATCTTAAAAGAAAAAGGACGAAAAATTAAAGTAACGACTGGAATGGTAACGCGATCAAAGGCGCAACTGGAGAGACGTTTAAGGCGCGATAATTTCCATGGAGAAATGCATAAATTGATACTGTTACAGAGTGCGCTTTTGTTCTCGGTAAATCCAATTCAACGAACCAAATTCTCGCCGCATTTTGATCCTTCGGCCATGGGTGATCCCCGGGAGAAACAGCTTCCGTTCTTCCCTTCGCACCATAGCATCTCGCACATCGCATCTCGCTGAAACATACGGAACGTTCGTTCGCCATAGGAACGAGGATAATCAAATTATTCTTCGAGGTTTAACGAAATATATAAAACGCGAAGTAGTAACTTTCGCTATGAGCAAGTTAAACCCCATCCATCGACCTGTTCCCCGTGAGAATAACCGAGTCGTTTCTAGACCGACCGTATGTGATACGATACGATTGCCGAGCAACGGTTCGATCTCAACTTCTAAATAAATTCGTGCATAGAAGCAAGTGGCGTTCTGTTAAAATTATTCTCCAATTATTTGCAATTCTACGAAAACTGATAAACCTGTTTCGAAGATTTGCGAAGCAATCTTTTAAACGCATAGGTAGTATCTGTTAGGTAAGTGCGATAAAGTTTCGATAAAACTGACCTTCTACACTGTGCGTTTACCAGAAATACTAATTTTCGATTCATCCTGTGTCCTATAAATAAACGACGTTCTACAAATAGCAAGAGAAAATACGGAAATATACCCCGGTATCGCCAGGGCAAATCTTCGACCCGGGAAAGTTCATGTCGCATTGAAAATTGCCGTCGTACATCGCACCGGGTAACATGTCCGGATACTTGAATTTCTCCGGCGGATTTCTTGGATCGTCGGTCAAGCACTCGCCCAAGCCGCTCCTAATCGATCGACACGAGGCTTTCGACTCGCGATAGAACAAAGTAAAACAAAGCATACATATATCGAAAGATTTACTCGAGCAAGGTAGTGATGTATTTCCTGCTGCAAGTCGACCATCTCAACGAATAAATGTTGACAATGGGTGACATGAGGAAATAACTGTTATCGTTATCCTTGGGTGGACAGCCACTGATAGCGACATCGTCGTGCGAACAGCCCATCCTGGAAAATCACATCTTGCAAAATTACTTCCCTTTTGTAACCACCTATTGTCGCGAAAAATTCCGAATGGAATATTTTCGAAAAGAAAGTCCTCTGTTCCACTCGACTCCTATCTCTTAATCCCTTCGCAGCTAAAAAATCAGGCAAAATGAATCCCGCTTGTTCGTCGCGATTCCACGTTCCGAAGCGAGTTTTCGTTAAAGCGTGTCGAAAAAACGAATTCGTGCTTTTAATGGATTTTGAAACATCGCTAGAAGCGAAGGGATTAAGGTTGGTAAAGAAACGTGCATGGACAGTACACGTGACCAACTTCGTGGCTAATTACGATTCCAAGCAATAGGCCACTATCTTCGGTGATGCAAGCTGCTTTTTCGGGATCGCAGGCAGTTCCGACATACGCCAGGCCCATCAGATTGCAATTCGGTGCGCCTTCCGCGCAAATATCGTACCTGAAACGCACGTTACGATGTTTCGTTACGATCGTTCTCTACTCTCGATGAAGTAAAATTTTACCTAGTTACAAGAACTGCTATGTCGTAATGGTTGGGGTGAGTGTGATCCGTAGGGTTCATCTTTTGGGCCCATTTGGCAAAGCTCGCTAACGTTGCCTCGGCTGCGGGACTAATAAGCAGATCTATCTACGGGAAAACCGTCTTGATAAAATATCTCGAATATCTCACTTTCAACATTTACGATATTCTTCATCCCGTGTGGATTAATTGCTAAAACGGATTCTCGTATTTTTAGTCCTCTAACTAGTTACGCGTTACCTCTTCCTTTTCCTTCTCCAAATATATAATGCGGACGACGACCATGTCTATTTGATTGCCGACAGATCTGTCGTGATAAAAGTCCGACACCATGTTCATGATAGTCAACAGGTACTGTTCGTAGTTGCTGTTGTTGTAAAAGTCGAGAAACCTTCTGTCCGCGACCAATCCAATCTCTACGAAGCGATGAATACTGTGGGTCAAGGAAGTGCCCTTACCAACCTCGGGATTCTCTTCCATTAGTCGCTTTTGTCGTTTGGCCAACTGTTCCGCCCACGCCGCCTCCCAGTCATCTGCAAACGGAACGACAACGGCTCGTATCGCTTTATCCGTTTCGAAGATCGGCCTTTATCTTCTATCCTCGATGCAGATGGTTTATTTAAAATGTACTCTTCGCAAAAGAGATCTTGTAAAATTCACGGACAACAAATTTTTGAAGAGATATCGCGGCGAAGAGTAGACTCGTATAAATCGACGACTACTAACCGGAAGTTCCGCAGTAATTCTTGGAAGAATCGTCCCGACTCTCCTTCTTTTCGTGCCAGTCATCCCGCTTGTAAGCTATGTGAACGTGCTGTCCATCCGGCTGCGGTTCTGCTTCGTTCACCGGCTCGATGAAGTACCGGCCATGATTAGTTTGCACGTAACCAACCTGCACGAGATCCACAGCCACTTATCGACTTTTCGTTAATCAACGTTATTGTAAATAAGATATGGGACTCGGTTCCGTCGGCAGGAGACGCCTGCAAAGAGATGCAATTACGCGAACCTCCCAATCGGGTTAACACCGAGAACGACGTCGATACCGAACTAACTTGTAATTGCAGTTTCTCTCTCGCGTATGATACGTGTGTGCACGCGTGCCGTGCCGTGCCGCGCCGTGCCGTGCCGGCGTGGCGTGGCTACGTGACCGCGTTTCTTGCCCGTTTAAACCCACCGAATCCGTGCCGAATTTCCATTCGCGGATCACGAAATTACGCGGCCACGCTTTGGAAATTACAATCCAACGATCCTAATTAGGGGATCGGTTGTTACGCGCAACATTTATCGTAGCTAGAACTAACGGTATAATTCAAAATTCGGGCTTCGCGTCTCCCAATAGCGCAAACAAACAGGTCCTCGGTAATTCACGGGAAATTGTGGTCTACAGGCCAGAGAAGAGCGCGTACCGTGCGCCGTGATATTTGCGAAAATTTACAGATTCAATAACGCTCTATGTGGTCGATTCGATTCACCGGTAGTTACAATACCTGGCTCGAGTAACTTCACCGCCTCGAACGAGCAACGACGCGCCTGGGAACGCTAACCAGAAGGTGTCTTTTAAATTACGGCCGCCTCCTCGCCTTTCGACATTCCTACCTTCCGAGCTTTACCCTACGAAATACGCGCTCCAAAGACCAACGAGATAGATACGGTTTCTTTTCCTCGAGAGTAACGATCGAACACGTAAAATTGAACGGAAGGAAACACGATGGCTACATTATACTCGACGAATTGTATAAGCGTCGTCCAATGGTAGCTACTTGCCGATATACAATAGGTATTCGATTACCCACGTTGCTGCAACCATATTTCAACAATTTGCTCAACTTTTTTTTTATTCGTTTGACTCGTTATATCGTTTATTTAACTTATTTACCCCTTAAGAGCCGAATAAGTCGACAACGACTCGACGGCCAAGCTTACGATATCTCATGCTGTTATTCCGCTTCTAAATCTCGGCCCTTTCGGAAGCCCGATTTTGCTCGAATGATTTACTTAAAAAAGCCATTATGCGGAGATAATTCGAAATTCGTTTCTCCGAATCATCGTCTACTTCCGATTTCTGAATTATCGTCGCTATCTTAGTTCGTATCAGGCCTCCCGGCGTGCAAGCAGAATCGGATCATTGTCACCGAGAGGAGGAGATTATGCAGATCGCGTCTCGCTATGCAACGCAGCGCGGCAATTGCATCAAGTTGAAAGCATGAGCCACTCTGTCTGCATGTTTCGCAGTTGAATTCTCGAAATTCTCCCGGGAATCGACCGAGACTCCGAACCATTAAACGCGACCGAACGATCGTGCATGCTGGCTTTGATCCCAAAACAATCGATCGTCGCGTCGAATCGGCAACACGGTCCCGGTACGCGTCCATCTAAATGCAAATACCTCATATTAATTTGCATCCGCTTAAGTGCATAATAAGAGGCTTGATTAGCCTCGAAGAGACGCACGCCACCGTGTTCTCATCGTGGATTATATCGTTACGGAGCGTGTCTAGTCTAGCGAATTCAATTGTACGAAATCTTTCCGGAGTTGCTAGATCATCGGCAAGAATTAACCACGAAGTCTAGGTTCGATACGTTGTTGGCCTCGATCGTATTCATACCTATCTTCGAACCAAGAAGTGTGCTTTGCGAGGGGGGCGGAAGGTGGGAAAATTTCACGACAATGCAAACTTCGATAATACGACTTTATGCCTTCGAGCTTTCAAGACGATTTAATTAAAAATAAACGTAGATAAGAAGGATAGTATTTACGAACCACACCATCGCAGAGAGAAAGAGCTGCCTTGGATGTGCGATGGCCTCTAACAAAGCCCCGATAATGGCATTGTCGATCGGAGGCTCTCTTGAATCGTAACGCTTCGTTCAAGTTAGTTCTCAGGCCGGTACCCCGCGTCTCGATCACCATGTCGGGCGAGATGAATTCGTGATACGGGTTGAGCTCCACATGGTGTTCGATCCCGTTGAAAGGCAGCACCAGGTGCACTTTATCGGCCTCAAGCTCCTGCTCGCCCGTCTCGGTCGACCTTTTCTTACGTTCGTTGATCTCTTGCCGATCATAGAAATACGGCAACGAGTATGTGTCGAAGCTGCCATCTTCGAACACTCTTCTCGGGATCAAAAATTCCGGCTCGTGGACGTCTCTCGTGTACCTGAACATCGACCACCGGGAAGAGAAGAGTTTTCGTTAAAGAACGTACGAACGACGCATCCTCGTTCCCGCAACAATTTCGCATATCGCTCTTTCTTACTCGCGCCTGCATATTTTCCGAAATGTTTTCCACGAATGCCTTTGCGAGTCGCGTCGAAAGATTTGCAACGGCATCGTAGAAAAAGCGTTAAACGTACTTGTTCGAATCAACTCGAACTAGAGGCGCTAAATGAGATTCGGTTGCGTGCTGAATTTGGGAAACACGGTTATTAAACTTCGTTATTGAATTCGTAAAGCACAATCGATCAAGATCTTTCGTTTCTTCGGCACTCGTAAGTGCACAAAAAACTAAACGAAAACTTTGTCACCTTAACTTGCCTCGTTTCCAGCGTGACGCTCCTATTTCATCCCCAACCCTGTATCAATCCAAACCCGACAACTTCAAGGCCTAGTTATTCGGTTCTCGTGTCCCTAAACTTTAATCATCGATCGAACTAAGGGCAAACTTATTGCAACGGGCAAAAAGGCGCAAGTTTTCGAAACGAGCGACGCAATACGATCGTCTCTGGTTGTTCCGTTCGGCAAAGGAAAATCCTCGATGACACGGTCGAGAGAGCGGAAGAACGAAAGAACGTGCCGGGAAAGTTATGGGGCATTTGTTAGCGAGATGCCAAACTCGGACAGTCAAGCGAGACAGGCGAAAGACAAAGAGCGAGAACAATTCGATCGGATCAGGTCGGACGAAATGGTCGACTGGACAAACGGTTCGCGTGGTAGAGTGCATCGAGCTGAGGATTTCCTAGCCGAAACGTGGTAACCGTGGCAAGCTGCTAGTGCACTTACCTACCATGGTATACGTTTGCACGTCCGTTGCCTTGTCTCTTCGATGGATCGGTGTCCGCGATCGCGATGATGCCGAAGAACGTCAGAAGTGCTTGGAATCCGTTCATGACAGGCTACTTTTTTCTGTGGATCTCGTGAACACTGCCGCGAAGCTGCGGAACAACGAAAACTTTGCGCAACTGTTTTCCTTTCACGGATAAATTCTGTATACAGATCCTTTCTCTATATATCGCCGGTGAAAAATTTCCACTCTTAATTCCATACGCTAAGCTGAAAACTAATTTTTTCCCCGTTCTCGTATATGTATTTATACATCGTGTAAAAATAGAATACAGCTATATACTTGCTCGTCGAAGGTTAAACCGATTCTACGTACAGAATTTGATTTTTCCGTACGATCTTAATTAAGTGTGGTTGACCGTAGCTATTAGGTCGTTAATAGTAGCAATGCAAGATGGTCGTTGGAACGAACATTACGTCGATATTACGAAGCAACCTACGATACGTTTAAAAAACTGCCACCTTAAAACGACAAGTATTCGCAGCAGAAATTACAAGTTTCTTCTCCAGCGGAACGGAAACTTGTAATTTCTGCCGCAAATATCGCTCGTCGCTTGTCGTTTTAAAAAATACGCCTATATATTTTGATCCTTTTACCGATATTACAAGAAATGCTCGATGTTCGCAAACACGAAGATTCGTGAACGTTTGATCGCGATTTTGATCGCTACAGGCGAATAATTCGATTACGATTCGATAAAGGGAATTAAAGATGACTCGCTTGTACAGCGATATGAACGTACCCGACGTTCCAAAGAATTTGATGGACAAACTCGATAAACGAATTTGAGCTTAGGGCAGAGTCACCCGGTATATTGGCTACGTGCGCGGTTCTTCCAATGGTTATACTCGAATCGATCCAAATATGGATTCAATCAACCTTCGGATCGAACCTGATAGGTAGGTCAATTTTAGTTGACTTTTTGGTCGTGCTGGCCCAACCGAGATCAGCCCCCCACCCGTTCTTTCCTCTGCTTTTGGTCGTCGCGATTCCATCATATCGCGTGCAGCAGTAATTGTTTCTCTTCATAATCGTTTATCATCGAATCGAATTATTATCGAATAATTCTCTTACTCTTCAACGTCAAAATTTTAAATCTTATCGCAACTGAACTCCATTCGTACGAAATTGAAATGTTTCGTTCGAATTATTGTAATTATTGTATTATGTGTAAATAATCGTCGTCCAGTGTACGCGTCAACTATAACCCCAAAGTATCCACGTCACAGGCAAAAATGTCATCGACGTTTCAATTGCCACGCGAAACCTATAGCGATCCCGGTGATTTATAGCCAACAGAAAAATCGGCTTATCGACGCATCTTATTTAGCCATTTAGCTAATCCTGTAGGAGATCGGTGTAAACCTCGCTGTAGTTTTACTCGAGAATCTTCGTCGAGAAAGTCGTCCTCTTGACGTTGAAACAAAACGAGGAAATATAACTGGATAGGTATATCTTTGGAGGTGTGTGGTTAAAGCTTCGGGGTGGTCCATTCTTGCCTGTCACTGCGGTTGTCAATGACAACCGGTCATTGGCCGGGGAATAATTGAGGTTGCCAGTCAAAGGAGCAGAAAAGGAAGACGAGCAAATTACCAGGATCGACCGGAAGCGTCTAGGATAAACTCGACTCGATGACTCGCAGACAAAATGTCCTGTCAGGCAACGTGTTTCGCTGAACGGGTTGCGCGCTGTTTCTCACTTTGTTTTCATTTTTAAAGAGATAGCAACACCGGCCATATATTCGACCAATATAAAGCAAAGAACCGCGACGTGTTCATCTCTAGAGCGAGCGTTCCTTATCGTTAGCGTGGCATTAGAAGGATTTCTTCTGTGGGCATGATACGGAACGAGATAAAAGAACGTCGTGCAGGGTGGCGATGGTAACGCAAAGTCGAAAAGCCGGCGAGACTAATACGGAATGCCGACAGAATTGTCAAAGATAAATTGCGCTGGAATTTAATTGGCGGCCGCGCGTGCCGAACGCATCTATTGAATTTCGCAGACCGACGTAGCCCCCGTGTCTGTTTACTTTCTTCTAACACAGAACCGAACAAACAATCACGCGCGTTCAACGATCTGCTCTTTCCGTGACATTAATGTCGCATTCCGAATAATTCACCTTGTTGCCTGAATGGACGACAATGTGCATTCGATCGGTATGTACGAACGTCTACTGGAGAAAGACTATGACCGTAGAACGTGATTATCCGATTCAGAAAAGCCTAACTTACGATTACTGGTTAACGAAGAGTTATTAAAACGAAACGTATAATTCTTTCCTCGTCGTTTATAAGGATTTTTCGTTATTTTATTGTGTTTATTTCTTATACGTGTATAAGATCGGTTTAAAGTCGATCGTGTAAGTATATTTTAAGCACCGAACGAACAACCCATCGTAGCATATGAAAATAAGTTTGCGGAAACCTTCGTAGTATTACGATCAGTCTTAGGACTCGATCACCTAACTTTTGCATTTGTCCACGGAATCATAAATCGGTCATCGATAGTAACGCTTCCAACGTAGACCATTAGTATATGAAAAGAAACGGCAACAACACACACACACACTCGTGTACAAACAAAATAGAATGGGAATGTAGCTCGATAAATCTTGCACAATAATCGATCGTACAGCTGGCTTGTCAAAGATCAATGAGCGAAGATTAAGAACCATCATCTTCTTCGTTACTCTGGAAATACCGGATAGCCCGATGTAAATTATTCTAATATCCGAGTTACCGTGTCTCTATAATTTTTTACGCTTAATAGATAACGCGTTCAAAAGTAAACGTGCATCTGTGAATGGTGTAAATCGCGTAGGTGTATACGAACGACGAGTCGAGCTGGTTTTTCGCACCTCCCTTTACAGGTCGTAAAGGTAGGTACCTGTTCTCTGCTTATTTGCTGTTACAACGTGGATTGCTTAGCAGACAGACGTTTTAACCAAAGATCAATGCCACGGATTCTAACAGCCTGCAGTCTAACGTTTAACGAACCAACGAAATATTCTCCCATCGCGTTTCTATTTACGAGCCACTTTACATCGATTTCCATTAGCTCTGGCTTCGCCAGCTTTTTCCGCCGAGATGCTGCGATAGATTTCCCCGCGTGTCGTGGGTTCGATTCCTCTTCATTGTTTCGATGGCGTGCTGTAAACGTCTACAGGTCGGCTCGCGGTTTTTACTATGTCGGAAAAAGCAGAAGAAGGACGATGTTAGAGAAGAAACGCTCCATGTAATAACGCATTGCCGCGTCAAACGGGTAATAAAATGTCTTCCTGTTGCTTTTTGCTCGTTATCCACCATTCCTTCAACAATTATATCGGATTACTAATCGAAGAGATAAATACGTTGGAAAGAAAAAAATGTTTAAACTCGTAAACTCTCGAGTTTATAAGTCGTTTACATTTATTACTGTTGTTGTAAAAGTAGAAGCGTATATACGGTGTCGATCAAATATATATTTGATCTGCGCAAATAAGAAAGCTTATACATAAACGCACGTCGTTGAAAGTTTTATCGCGCGATAAAAGAGACAACCGATCTACAAAATATCGATTGCTCCCTATTTCGTTACAATGTACAACAGATTTACGGAATATTTACAGAAAACTTTGAATTTTAGCGCAGTTTCATATCGATGAAAAGCAGCGTAAAATAATTTTAGAATTTAAACGCCAAGTACTGGCGTTTACGTATCTTTGAATTTAACTTCCAACGGCAAAGGACCTTCGAAAAAATCGCGTCACCTGGCGGCTGCAAATGGGTCTGACAGTTGGCGTGGCTTAAAAAAAATTTCGACAACCGAATGGGTCACGTTACCCTACTTGCAAGTATTTTACAGTCGATCGATTACTATCGAGCATAGGAACAGCATACGCGCACGAACAGGGAGTCAATGCATCCTGGCGAATACGCTCCGATAGACTCAATCAAACGTATGCCGACCGGTTGAAAATTAATTCGACGTTACGGTCGATCGTTTGTCATACGCGAGCGAACGAATCTTAGCTGGACTCGTTGCATTTCGTCGATTCGAGCGGAAACAACGTCGATCGTGGACCTACGGTGGGTGGCCCCGTGCGGCGCACTCTATTTTATTTATCTACGCTTACATTCGCCAATTTATTCGTGCCAATTTTTACTTATAAAAAATTAATCACGTCAGCTTCTTAACTTTCGAACCGAACAGAAAACTTGGAACGAAGGACAGGAAATTCTCCTATTTCCTACGATACAGCTTGTCTTAGCTCTTTCTAGTACTCTCTCGCTTCTAAGCAATTACGTAAATACTACCTTATAACTCTTTAATCGCAGGAAAATAGCAACAGTATCGAATCGTTATCTTTTTCTACGTCTACTTTGCTTCGAACGTACATTAAGATATACTTATACATCTAACAAAAATTCCAATACCGATAATTGCTATGAATATTGGTTACCCACGCATCGCGAAGCACGTTAAAATTCGAGATTCAACAAGTTCCTTTAAAAGTTTGAACCGCATTGGATCGCGTTAACGTATATACGAGTACGTCTGCTTAACGATCGACGTTTCATTCAGTTTGTTCCGGTTACACGCAGGAGTCGATAACAGATATTTTATCGTGTAACGTGTTTAATGCAATTTGAAGTACCGTGCGAGTGTATAATAAACGAGCCGGTGCTCCAGTTGATCTTGCACAGCTGCTGCCGGCGAAGGTCGTATCGATTCTAAAATCCACGGATGGTCGACCCACGCGAACGAGTTCGTGGGCCGCGTGAATAGCTACCAACCGCTTATTATCCAGAAAGTCGTTTCCAGGATCGTACATCTTCCGCGTGCAATTAGGAAGCCATTAGCTACCTGGCTTCAGAGTATCGCGTATTTCGATATTTTGGAATTTCCTGCCTTGTAATTTCCACCAAATGTCAATAATAGCGCTATACTCGCTATTTTGTCGGACTCGTACCGAACGAGCCGTGTTATTGATAAACTTTAGCAACATAGATTAACGAGTACTCGCTATCATCTACTACTCTACCTTTTAACATCGGAAACTCTACGTGTTTTCATCGAATCTCAAACAACGTTGCGTTCCCACATTTTCTATCCATTCATCCAGTGCTTCTTATATTTTTTTTAGGTCTTTTTCCATTAACGTAGTTTCATAAAAAAGTCGTTTCCGCTATTCTTCTTGTATCCCCGATACCGAACGACTTGTAACTAGATAGAGAACGTTTCATCATTTGAATTAAATCCTCCAAACTAATAATCGCATTTGTAACACCGACTTTTTTGCTTTAGTTCCTCGTACACGCTTAGCTCGCAACCGTGTTTAATTTCGAATCTATAAAAGATATATCTTATATATTTAGAAGCAAACCATCAAACCATTTAAATTTCTTAGCCAAATTTCGAAATAGTGAAAGGACGTCGGCGAATGACGATGGTACGTTCTTGTATGTTGACTATTGTATCGGACGTAATTGTCGCACACGGAATCGCGACGCAACGATGCGACGCGCTTTGAAACAGACGCCTTTCGATTTCATTTCGCATAGCTTCGTACAACGTATCGATTTCAGATTTCAGATTTCAGCGATTTTACTTGCTCTTTTACTACAGCCACAGTGTAATTGTCCGACCGATGGCGACGCAACACTCCATTTGTAACCAGAACGTGTAAGACTTCATAAACTTTCTAAATCGTGAAAAAATTCGTGCTTTTAAACTATTGGAAAGATCTGCAGTGACAAATTTGCGAAGAATGATCATGCTAGAACCAGGAAGAGAATATTAAAACGATGGAATTTAGAAGGAGAGAGACACTCTAAGAGAAAAGAATTTCCTAGGAGTCGGGATAAATCGTCGCCTCGATGGAAAGATTACGCGGTGAACAAAGAGCAAAGTACAAAATGTTATAGAGCTTATAATTCGCCGTATGGTGCGACAAAAGGTACAGAGTATAAGTTGAAAATTGTAAATTTCACAGTGAAATTTCAGTTTGATCCTAAATCGGTAGAGTCAATCCTGTAAACACACCGGGAATATAATATGAAACTACGGGAACAGCGGTTTTTACTTTCCAAGAATCTTCGAAACTTTACCGACAAATCTTTGTTTGGCTCGAAGCAAGCTCCGCAAACAGCGTAACACGTGTAGCCACGCAATCACCATGCGAGAAATTCTCCGTAATGGATTCGATATTTCAGAAGCAACGACGTAAAGCGCAAACGGCAAATTGCCCAAAGGAATTTTCATAGATTACGAGACTGAAGGTTCGAACAGTTACGTGATAATCCGCAAAAAGAAGCGCCGTCTCAAGAACGGACGTTCGCTACAACAAGCATTTATTCTAAAACGCAGCGTTTCGATCGTGTAATCGCACAGCTACGATTAATTCTGTTGCAACAGGCATTTTTCTGACGCGGCTCTCGGGCGCTAAGAAAATTGCCCCACGTGGCCACCGTCGTTTCCATCCAGTCGCAGCCTTCTTGTAGGTAATCATATTCAGCCAGCATGGGATTCCTGAAATACGCAATTATCGTATCGAGTGGCGCGCTGTGCGTTCCAGCGGAAACGAGTACAACCGCGTGCTTAAAATTCGCCTGAACACGACAGGGAAGCAAAACGTTCTTACGATTAGAATCGTCAAGCTATTAACGTTGACTCGCTAGGCTACCTCGACACGAGGAGATTCTCAGTTTTTTTGGCCACGTCGAAGGCGCCTCGCAGTTCCTTACTCACTTCGTTCGAACACGTATTGAAACGATTCGTAAACGCGTGCAACTGCGAGACAATTACCGGGTCAGCCTCGCACTGTCCGCACACAGCTTGAAGCTCTTTGTTTCTTACTGCGAACAACACTAAGGATTTCGATAGGGAGAAGCTTAGAAATGAAAGAACAATGTTTATTTCAATTGGTGCAATATAGAATGAAAGTTGGTAGAAAGTAGAGTGAACAGAAGATTCTAGCTGTTCGAGTAACGTCCGTTTAAACATACAAGCACACGAGCGATACGAGCCATGCAAATAGAAGATTGTAGGAGCCGGGCTAACGTTGTCAAACAGAATAGGCTCGTTTGAGTCGCGAAGATGGCAAAAGATCACGAATAACTAAAATTTCTTTTAGGTAATTTTACGCTAATATGAAAAATAAAGCGACGACAAAAAGACAGATCGATCGTTCCCTTCGATTAATTTATAACTTCACAGGAAAAACGACAGGGACGACGCGCGCGCGTTCGCAACGGACTCGAGTAAAGATGTCCGCGAGAAAAAGGGAGGAAAGTTCGCGACACGCCACAGATTTCGTGCGCACGCAACGGCTAACGAGTAACACGAATTACGGGTAAAACAAAAGAGAAGGAAATTCGAAGGAGAAACGGTCGAGCGGAGAATGGTCCGGAGGTAGGCAGGTAGAAAAAAACGGAAAGAGGAGGGAGAGAGAGAGAGAGAGAGAGAGAGAGAGAGAGAGAGAGAGAGAGAGAGAGAGAGAGAGAGAGAGAGAGAGAGAGAGAGAGAGAGAGAGAGAGAGAGAGAGAGAGAGAGAGAGAGAGAGAGAGAGAGAGAGAGAGAGAGAGAGAGAGAGAGAGAGAGAGAGAGAGAGAGAGAGAGAGAGAGAGAGAGAGAGAGAGAGAGAGAGAGAGAGAGAGAGAGAGAGAGAGAGAGAGAGAGAGAGAGAGAGAGAGAGAGAGAGAGAGAGAGAGAGAGAGAGAGAGAGAGAGAGAGAGAGAGAGAGAGAGAGAGAGAGAGAGAGAGAGAGAGAGAGAGAGAGAGAGAGAGAGAGAGAGAGAGAGAGAGAGAGAGAGAGAGAGAGAGAGAGAGAGAGAGAGAGAGAGAGAGAGAGAGAGAGAGAACATGTGACACGAATAAAGGCGGTGAGTACCGGACGAATGAAGCAAAGGATGAAACGAGGAGAGAACAAAGCCCGAGAGATTGAGAGAAAGGGTAGGAATTTCGCAATGGGCCGAAGTGACGCGCTGGAATAAACATAAATTAGGAAACACGATGTTGCAAAAGAACGGATGACAAGAATGGGACAGGACGGGATCGGTGTGGCGCCGTAGCAAAAGGGCAAAAGCTTGGAAAGAAGCAAAGGTTCGAGTAAATAAAGTCGCGTCGCAGGAGCGCGGCGAGAAGTAAAGGGAGACAGATTCCTCCGGCGCAAGGAGATCGAGGAGGCACGAGACGAAAGACGAAATACGCGAAAGAAGGAGAGTCAACGTCATGGGAGAGGGTACGTACGAGGTAGAGCGAGGAGACGAAGAGGGAGAAAGAAACGGACAAGAGACGGAGACGATAAAAAGAGCAACGGATAGGAAGAGGTGGCGAGGGA
>NT_177000.1:66369-67365 GCF_000188095.3 Bombus impatiens
GAAATGGTGGAAGCGGGGGGGTGGGCAGGAGAGCGGGAGGGGCAGAGGAAGAGAAAAAGAATGAGCGAGAAAAAGAGAGAAATAGCAAAGGGGAGGGAGAGTAGTCGACGGAAAACGGGTCCACGGCTGGGTGGAGGAACTAGTCTTACCTAGTAGATTGCCCTGTCTCGGTTCTCGGTCCGTGCTTTTGCGGCCGTCCAAGGTAGGAGGGAACCTCAGAGTTCTCTCTGTTAAACGTAACTGAGCCAAGGAGGAGACGAAAAGAGAGGAGAGATCGAGCCGCGTAGTAGTCGGCGGACGTAATCCGTGTATCGTACGTATATAAGTAGATAGAAACCGAGCCGAGAGAGTCTGGTACATACGTACATACATACATATGTATATATATACATATATATGTGTATATATATGTATACATAGGTGGTCGGGGGCGGGCGGGAGGAAGCGAGCGAGCACAGGGCCAGCTGATCGAGGAGAGAAAACGAGACGGAGAAACGGCGAACAGGGATACGGAGCGGAGAGGACCATGTATACGTAGCATCGGAAGAGTGTACCACCAGATCGCTAGTGTTGTGACGGCAATCGTGCCCACGACTTCTCCGTTGGACCCGACATCCGTGTTCCGTCATTTCTGTCCGTTCCCCGCCCCTCCTCTCTCTCTCTCTGTCTCTCTCTCTCTCTTTCTCGTTCCTGTTCGCTCCGTTTCCGTCTCCTTACCTGTCTCTCCACTTCCTCCTATCGCCTCTGCCCGTCTGTCACTGTAATATCTCTTCCCCTTGCGACTATTATCCACCTTCTTTACCCCTCCCTCCGATTTTCTTCTCCGTTTTCCACCCTCCTGTTGATCGTCACACCCACCGTTTCCACCACCTTTGTACCCTTTTTCCCTCGCGTCGCGCCGGTTTCTCTCGTTCGCGATTCTTTTCCTCCGCTTCTGTGTTTCTCTGTCGATTTCTTCCCCCACCCCTTACTGCTGCCGTCTAGCTGACAGCGGTC
>NT_177000.1:67734-86748 GCF_000188095.3 Bombus impatiens
CCGCCACCACCATCACCACCACCACACACGAACGTTCAAAAGGAGGTGACCGCGGGGGAGGTACGGCCTGCTCCCAGTGCCAAGAGGTATCCGGTGTGTCGCATCCTCGTCGCAATCGCTTCGTGTGAAGAACGTGCGCGCAGGTGTTTCGGAATAGTGTACCGCACCATCGTTACCACGTGTCCATCGGGACGATACGATTCGCCACGGGTATGTACACAACCCTGCAAACTTTCCCATAGTTTCCCGATTTCTCAGTGGGATAGTAACGTTTCAGAAACGCTCGAAGCAGAGGCAATATCTATTTTTTCTATAATCGATCGCACGTCTATTTTTGCATCGTAAGGTGAAAATTTCGATTTTTGCCGGTCCATCTCTCAAGTAACACGTCGCAGTTGTCCGCTCGATGAAAGTCGAAAGCGAAATATGGAAGATTCTTTTTTTACTCGTGTATTTTTCGTAATTATTAAGTTGCAAGAATATTTTGCGTGCGCGAAAAGGAGACGAGTAGGAGTAATTTTTCACCGATGGTCTTACGAATTATTACTTTTAACGTATGATCGTTTGAAATTCAAATGCTATTTAAATCTAAGTACGTGCGACGTTTTAATATTAAAAAGCATTCGAACGTAAAAATTTGTAAAACCCATCAAATCGTGATTGCGAACCAAAAAATTAAATTTATCGATGTAACGTTCGTCACTCGGTAATGACACGTCAAATACTTTCAACGCGTCGTTAAATTTCTTTTGCAAAGATTAATTTCGATGCGGTTTATTTTTCGATCGCGCTGCCTGATAATATTAAAAAATTACACTCGACAAAGTTAATTCATCGAATCCTGACGTCGATGTGTTCATTAAGCCGCTTTGCAGAAAATATACCGGCGGAAATTAAAATCTTTTAACGCGGATCGAACGACGCGCATCGCGTAGCCAGAGAGTCGCGTTTAAATAAATCACGTCGTCGGTCACGTTTTGCAAAAAGCAAAATTATACGATAATTGGATAAAACATCGAAGAGAGGGGAGACAAAATCTGTTATCGCGTTGTATTAAGCGGTGCGTACAATGAAACTGGAATTACCGTAGCAAGTGGTAACGTTGAACTGTTGCGAACGAACGAGGTCTTTTCGTTTGACCAAGTTCCAACTACGACGTTATGAATTCAATTAACAGTTTCGAATACGCGAATTGCCGACGGCAAAATGAGTTCGATAGACGAATTTTCTCTCCGGATTTTCAAATCTAACCTCTGAATAAACTCCTCTAAGAGGAATCGATTAACTTTGCAGTTTGGCTTTGATCGTTGAAAAATTGACAGAGTTACCGTGGAAATCTCGTGGATACGCAAACGACGGGGCGTGAAAGGTGCGAAACTGTGGAGATTTTTCAAGAAAATCGAGCGGCGAGGTTTGGTAGCAACTGGTTCCCGCAACTCCTCGTGACTCGCGTGATTTATCGCGTGCAAAAGTGTCAACAGAGTAAACCGTGTCGTCGATTCAACGTTGTTGCACTGTGGGGGCACGCAATTAATCAGGAATCTGAAAATTATCGACAGAGTTATGGATATCCTTTGTACACGGTTGGCCACTTGCCGCGGCACAGGATTAATTTCAAGCTGAAAAGCAACTGCCGTCGGCTGCCGCTATATTTGTTGTTTGCTTATTTGGTAATCGCTCGCCGGGATTACCTCGTTACACAAGAATAACGAAAAAGAAAGTGCTCTGGTTAAATAAGCCGTTAACGAGCATGCCATTCAGCCTGCAAAAGTATAACCGATTAATTTTATGGATGAACATTGTAATTACCATCTACGTTTCATTTTACTCCACCGATCCCCGAACAACCTTTTAATTTCATTATTAAAGGCCCACGACGCAGTAAAGTGAAGATGTTAACGTTGATGATACATCCGTAAATAAGCGAACATGAAATCACCGAGTACCTACATATGTGTATGTATGTATGTATGTATGTGTGTATGTATGGTTGTGTCTTTTTCGAAGCGATATTCGAGCGAACGTCGCCCCACGCTGACGATGAGTTGACACGAATGTTAATGAATGTTTACCAATTTTCATGAATACTCGTGCACGATAATTAAACGAAATTTCCACGCATTCGAAACTTCACGACCATAGAAGTTACTAGTATCGATCTTAGCTATGTCTCTTCTTCTTAGGTTAGTTAGGTAGTAGGTACAGTCGCGATTTCGTGCGTTAACGGTGCTTGCTGTTCATCTGGTGTCGAATATTATCGATGTTTCGAACAAAACACAAAGCAGAAATTAATTGGGAAGTCAAGAAGAACGTTTGCACTGGAAAATAGTAAATTGCCATTAAAGTTTAACAGATTTAGCTAAGTATAAAGTTCTCCAAAATGTATGCTGCTTCGTATTTCAAATTTTTTAACGAGGCTAATTGATAAAAACAAAATACTCCAAAAAGAGACACAGACGAAACGAGACGCAGGCGTTCGAACGGTTTCTTGAAACTTTCTTAAATTTTCGCGAAAGCCGCGTAAAGATTCGTTCGATTACCAACATATCGGCGTACGATAACAGTCGCGTACGATTCTCGTAAATTATCGAACGAAATTATCGAAGAAATTCTCGACATAGCCATTCCCCGAACGATGCCTCGAACGAATCTTCAACTCGATTTATTTCAGTTTATATTATACATGCCAGTACGTACGTCGAACGCAAAACGTCCATAGAGGACACTAGATCTTTGTCCATAAACGACGACTCACGCCGATTTTAACTCGTAAACTTATTCGACCACGCTGTTTCGCGCGCCGCGCCGTGTCGCATCGCGACTACCACGAAGTTTATCGACGCACGTTTACGTGACTCGCGTTACTTACTAGAATCGATAATCGAAACGCCAGATATATAGGATTGACTAATTAAAATTTCTTCCAAACGACGATCCACGATCCTTTTCACTTTTTTAAACGGATTTAAATCGTTCGCGGATCTCGTACGTTTATCAACGTGTTGATACGCGCCAAATTAATCTCGGTTAATAATATCGTTGGCAAGTGAATCGCGATGATACGTCAATTTTTTTTTCTTTTTTTTTTTTTTAATATATAGAAGAGAAGAACAATTTCACTGGGAACGGAAAGCGCAACCTCAGTAAACGGATCCACCTATGACACGGGGACGATTTTCGTTACTCGGCTCGTTCAACAAGTCGCTATAAACCGAGTTCGGAACGTGAGATAACGATCGGAAGAAAATTACAGCGAACGGACTGACGTTCTGTTCGTTTGACGACGCGTTACAGGAGGGACTTCCTATGTACGTCCGACTCGTCCGCGTTTTGTACGCCTTTGTATCGTTACAATGGAGAAACATGCTTTTGTTCTCGCAACGGTTTCGTGTGATTCGGATTTAAGACAATTAAGAGTATTTAAGACTGCTTGTGACGCAGACGCGCGCATATAGGAAATGCCGCCTTAACTCGGATACGTTGAACGCGTCGCAATGCTACACCGCGCCGCACCGCGCCGCACCGCACCGCACCGCACCGCCGCTCTTTAACGCGAATCTTTGCCATTAATTGGAGTACAGAAGCTTCCGCGGAAAGTTTCTTGTGGCTATTCGCGCTCCAAAGACGGCACTAGCGAGGCGTCTTAGAGTTTTCTCGGTGGCGTTTCCGCCAACTTTTCCGGCAATTAATGGCGCGACGTGGCAGCATTTTTTGCGAAAGCCCCGCGAGGCAACCCTTTTACGAAATAGGTTAATGTCTCGTTTCGAGTAAAACCCGTGATTATCGCATACCTGTCGGACTAATCGTTGCGGAGCAGACGCTTTCCTCGCGTTGTTACGTTGTTACGCGGTAATAATAACGTAAAAGCAGACAGTGGAGGTTCTCGTCAAGAAGGTTGCATATCGAATCCGGGGGCAACGAATTATTATATATCGCAGTTAATGATCGTGTTGTTTGGAGAACGAAGGGAACCGTGCAATTATTAAATCGTTAAGGTGAACCGTACCTACACGAACGGGCTACGGACATCCTATAATACCACCGGCTTTCCACTTGTTCTTAAATTATCGTTAACATGTAACGTAATTTCTACCCTCTGTGGCCGATCGCACCGACAATTTTCCACTCTACTCGACAAATAAAACGCTGCCTGGTTCGTGTACGTGCGCTCGATGCGCAATGAGAAACTACCGGCTGAAATAATTAGTTCTTTCGCGTGTATGAACATGTGCCAGGAACGTAAGCGTTTTTACCTTTAAAGTAACCTACTCGTTTGGTGTAATCTATAAATCTGGTAACAAGGTGCGCAGTGGTTAATGGAGCAAAGGAACAAACAAACTATACTCTAATCTATGGAGTTTCGTGGCAAAGTGTAAAGTACCTTCGTATAACATTTTTATCGATCGCCCTTTAAATTAACTTCCTTCCAAGAGATTCGTAACAACTTAATTTCCAACGTATTTTCTTCTACTAATTGGGGGCTTTTATTTTCTCTAATGCGGCAAAATTCTAGGTAACTGTAGCGATCTCTCTGTAAGAAAGCGCGGTTAAACGTCAACGCCGATATTTCTGTCTTTATGAAATTCTCGTTTCTTCGGTTAAATGGGTAAATCAGAGGGTCCGATATCATAGAAATTATAATCTCGAAACTCGCACGATATCTCGTTAATACGACACGAAAAAGGAGTGGAACTCGTGCAACACGTTTAAGCTTTATTTCGTCGTAATACACAGACGGATCCCAGATTTCGTTCATACAGCGTAAAGAACGAACGACACGCGGATTCTTTCGATTGAAATAATTGTATACGTGCGCACAATAAACATCGCATATATTACGCGTGTGAAATTCGCGTGTTATATCTTAGTCGGTGACCAACCGTGTTACGCGTCGACATAAATTCGTCGAAATAAAATTCCTATTCGAGATACTTTTGTACTGCGTCACGGACGTTACGGCAAAAAAATGCCAAAGCTCGTCGATTTTGCATCGTCGCGATCGATGGAATCGATGTCTATAACTTTTTATACAAATTCGTCGAGTCTCTGACAGACTTTGAGGAAGCTCTTGGAAAGGCGCGTCCCGAAGGAAGGGGGCGTTACGGCCATCGAGCAGTCGTGATTAATTTGAAAACGTAAATAACCTTTCTGTTCTACTCCGATCCATCACTCGGAAAACAATGAATCCTGGCGTGGTAGCGGCGCCTCGACCGATGCATGCGCTTTGTACTCGCATACCTGCTATAAATCACGCATGAATATTTAGTCGACAACCTGGTCGCCACTGATCCTCGCGATAGACAGACGCACGCTTAAAGTCCACTCACGTTTCGTCTATTCATTCTTTCTTCGAAGCTTACGTTTGAACGCAATGCTCGTTGAAATTTGGTAAAAAGCAGTACATCGCTGTTGTATTAATCGACGCATGCGTCGTATAGTAGTTTCCGTACTTTCCGGATTTCCATTTCGTTTCATTTCCACCAATAGTTTCCATCCGCGTTTTTCTTCGAGAATTTTAATAATCTTACGTATATCGCGACGTTTATCGTCGAGGCATCTCGTTTTTTTTCGATCGGCGACATACGAATACGCGTCGCCGAATCGACGAAGAATATCGTTGTTGTCGTTTCGTATCTCTGGCATAAATTACGTCGAAGCTGTCGTATATTTTATTACTCGAACGTTATATAAATTGGTCGGGCGTAAATTAATTTGAGAATTTTACCAAAGGGAAGGCGAGGTAGGATTCTTTTCGTTGTGGCTGCAAGCTGCCACGCCGCCAACGACGACATCGGCGACGAGACGAGCAAAGTGGAGAACGGCGAATGTAAAGGATAAAAATGCGGGAATGAGAAACGAGCTTTTACGAGGGGAATTCAAGTAAAAAGAGAAGAAGGACGGATAAGTTGATCAGGCTTCGTTGAAAGGAGGATTGTAAAGTACGGCACCGCAATTGTAGTCTGACACGGAGTGGCTTCATTATCATTGCCCGGAGCACTACGTCCCTGTGACTCGTGCATCCTCTTCTTACGTTTCATCGATATTAATTAAATTTCTGTATTCGCGTTCCATGGGCATCCTTATTATGCCCACAGAAATGACGCGAAACGTCTGATCTCCGCGAACGCAAATCAGCTGAGAAATAAATTTTCGAAGAAACTCGTAAAAAGAAGAAAGAGAACGTTTTTTCATGGTTTTCTTCTAAATTAAAAACGACGTATTACATTCATAGGTGAAAAATATGCGACGCGTCCTACTATAACAACGGTATAGGATCGCCGTTCTTTACTTGTCCGTATGCTGTCAATTTTTTGTCACGTACACTTTCAACACCGTATACAGAAACAATGGCGTGCATAATGCGAGCATAAACAATTTCCAGCGTGTACGATCGGCTTGCACAACGATCGTGATAGTTGCACTCCTTCCGTCCGGAATAACTCGAACGCTGCAGCTCTCAACAGACTGTCAATTAACTATCATTAACATTGGTGAATTAGTCGGAGGCGAGCGTCGATATATATTCGTAGGAGTAAATCCCGTTCGAACGAGTGCGTTGGTTATTCCGCTTATTCCCTTTCTCTATCCTTCCTTCTCGCTTTTTCTCTCGCACCTCTTGCCCGAGCGTACGCATTTTCACACGCGCTTACCCACGCGCTTTAACATTTACTCGAATGCATTTCCGGTACCTCTCACTTCGTGAACCGTTTCCTTGCGTTGTCGTCATCGTCATCGTTGTTATCGTCGCTGTGATTCACGTTAACTGCTCGTATGCTTCTTCTTGACTCGTCGAAGATCGCTTACATTTTTCTTATGTAATTCGTTCAAAAATAATTTGATCGCAGATTGAAAAATAGATCTTACGGATCAGTGGATCCCAAGGTATACTTTTAATAGCGACAATAGGACGTAATAAACTTCGAGAGTCGATCAAATCGTCCGAACGTCTCCATTATGTACCTGTATTCGCAAATTACGCCGATAGAACGCGTTTATTTGGCAATTGTTCAACGACGCGAAGAACGGACGAAAGGACTTGAAATTCTCGCGATGAAAATGGAAACAAAATTTCATATCGAACGAAAATATTTTGAAACGTACGTGATTATAAAAGTCACGTCTACCGCTGGTAGACGGTACAAGTAGAAAAACACGAGAGATAGAAAAAAGATCGCCCTCTATCAGATAGAAGTCTCATTGTACTGGCACATGTGAGACAATTTCTCATCGAGTTCGAGCGACGCCGCATCGTTAATTTCCGATGTGTGCGTCATATCATACGCGTGACAACTCAATTCGGACGGCAAGAGACGCTTTAAACCCGCGCCTCTCTTATAAATATTCCACGGTCGCGGTCGATGCGAACAAAACGCTTGTTTAAACCCTCGCGTTTAACGAGTTTCGGAGGAAAATTTTCATCGGGGTGAAACAATACCGCTTATTGATCAAATTTCGATCGAACGAAGAACTGCATAAAGTCGTCGATCGATCTGGCTAGGGACTCCCATAACGAGAGGAACATGTTATCGTTATGAGAGTTATCGTCGCTTCCAGAAACCAATGAATCGTGTACGGATTAATAAGGTGAATAATTATACTCCATTTTCGATTAGAGGGAACGAAGCGTTGTAACGATTCGACGAAATTCAAGGAATTATTGCGCATGTTTAAATCAAATTCACGTAGGTTTAGACTAAAAAAGACATGCCGTTCTACATCACATATAAATGTTACAAAAACACTGTTACGACTTCTATCTAAGCCTTTGCATGAAGAAATTTCGGTTTCGATTTAAATAATCAGATAATAATAAATTTAAATTGTCAATCGGTTGAAATTTTTCCTTTGACTCGCGTACCCAAAGCGACAAAATTATAGACTTTAATAAAGAGGCTGGTATGTTATGCGACGTGAAACACCACGACTCGTACGTGCATATGATCAACTCTTGTTCTAATTAACAACTCTCACAGAAGGATCGTAGTCACTGCTTGCTGAGAAATGCCGTGGAATACCGAAAGGGTTTGGGGAAATCAAAGTCAGTTGATTAATCCTCTGTCTCTGTCTACGAAATCAGTAAATTAGTCTCTCGGGAATACCTTTCAACGCGAACGAGCTTCCGATGTATTTGCATGGCAATTAACAACATTTATTTCTTCACACCCTGTTCATTTACTGACCAACTTACACAACAATCCCAGGATTGTTCTTCCCGTAGTTTGTTTTATATTTCCAGTTTTACTTATTGCGTCGATTCGACGAATAAACGTAGCTCGAGTCGCCTCACGGTCAGCATCTAACAATCGTCGTTCGATCCGTGCTATCCGTGTAACTGAATCGAAGGAAAACTTCCAACGATAATTGCGTTCGAAGAGACACATAAGTCGGAATGTAAGGTAAAGCCGACTATTCAGCGTGGGACTGTAAGAAAGGGTCAGTATAGCTGCCGAGTGCAATCATGGGGTTGGCCATGGTTCGTCGAAATCCGATTACCATAATTACCCAGCGTTACTTGTCGGACCATGAAAATCTAGCGTAACAAGGTTTATACCTTAGGTCAAAGCTGCTGCAAAAGCATCCCGCAGGCTTTTCCTTAGGTACACCGGCACTGCGAAGTTCAGCTTTAATTCCTCGATTCGTGCATGTTTTCGCCTCACAGATTACTTTTCTTGTTATTTCACGAGACGTTTCGTAAAACGTAAACGAACCACGCCGTCGACGAAATAATAGAAAATGTTCGCCAGAACGTTTATTCAGAAATCGACCGAGTTTTCTGGTTACAATCCTTTCAATACCGAACCACTTGCGCAAATATCTTTATGCAAAACGCTCTTACAAGGATTAAACACGAACCCTTAAACGTTTTATCGTCCGACATTCTCTCAATCCTCTCGAAAATCTCAGTCGTTGGTTCGGCTCGCTAGCTATCAACCTCGAAATCCAGGGAACCGGTAAGTTTGTCAAATTACGACTCGAGGATAAGATCGCGCAAATAAGGTTTTGTCACGCGTTAAAAGTATTCCTTGGTTCTTTTCACACTGCTAATCGTTGCCTGATAAACACACATGATGGCTCGGAAAACATTTCGTAAAACGATCTCTTTGTATTTATTGCAGGTCAAAGAACGACGACGCGACATAAAGAGTGGAAGCTTGACCACGTATTGGCCGTCGTGTACTTATTTGAAGGTGCGCTGCCGGTCTGATCGCAACCATGCACTACTCACTGATGCTTCAGACGTTTATCGTTATCGTGCATATCGTGCCTGAGGTCCTTCTCCATCGGCCGAATGTCAGGGGTGAGTTTGAAAGTCACGCTCGATCGTGTATCGGGACGATAAAACAGGGAGTGAATTATGCATGATATTATTCCTTTTATCGACTGTACAAGAATTTTTCTATCGTCTTAAACGAAATAGACTCGTATACAGTACCCGTACATTCTATGATTCATTTGCTATACTAGTCGAATTTTAAATATATAATATTGGGTATATTAACTGGTACACTCTCGGGAATAATTAAACGAACGCTTAGGTTTATAGCTTTAATTATACACATATTTCGAATATTTAAATAATTTATACGTAGTTGCGAAACAGTTATGATTTTGCGTAGCATATATATCGTGCTATCGATTCCATCATATTTCCGATGTAAAGATATTACTGTGGCAAAATTCATCGAATTTCATCTTTGAATGTCAAAGGTAAGAGCCACAGAACTAAACACTGCTATACACTGCTTTTTATACTAGCGTCGCGTTGTAGCAATACAGGAGCTAGTAGATTTTTAGGAAATTAACGGTGACAAAAGTTTGAATGAACGATTACGTGGATTGATCGTTCGCTGTACCGGAAATTCGCATCGTGTCGATATCTCGATAATATCGCTGTTTCTGATAACTAGGCGTATTGAAATTACAATCGATCGTACGTCTAACGGTGGCATTCGAAATATTTATTGATATAACTAAGGAACACGTGGTGTCTCTAAAAATGTTACCACAACGAGCGTAAATAAGGCGATAATTAGCATTATTAGAGTACCATTCCAATGGTTGGCGCAACACTTCCACCTTTCTCCTAGTATTCCGAGGTCCGTTTAATCTCTGTCTTCGTTTTCGTCTTTAGATCGTAACTCGACACTATTTGTACACTTAACAGAAGCACCTTCAGCGAAGGCGAGATTTCGTGCACGTCGACGACTGAGCTGAGCGTGACAAGTCGCGAACAAAAGTAACTCGAGAAAGCGGGCGAGAAGCTATAGAATCGGCTATGTTTCTTCTCACCCTCTCAATCTCTCGCTCTCTCTCTCTCTCTCTCCTATCTTTATGCTTTTGTCATTTTTCACTCGTCCTCGACGCGCCGCCGGATATCATTTTTATCCGATTTACAGTTACGGAATAACGGATAGTCGATTCTTCGAGAGAAGATTGTGTTCTCGTGAGATTCGAAAGATTGCGAGAACTAGAGGGAATCTTTCAAAGTATCATCTTTTCGGTAATGGAAAAAAATACAAAGTGGTAATTGATCCGAAGATTTCTTGAATTCAAAGCTTCGACAAAACGATATCGAACGATATAGGCATTTATTCATAGACATTTTGATTTACGAACGATGCTGTAAATTATAAACTTCACGCTACTGTTAAAACTCCGTTTAAAGAATCCTAGATCGTAATCCGAGCCTAATTCGATCCATCATACGCCACAAATCCGATGCGAACAAGTAGAATCGTGAAAACGATAAAGTTTCGATTGCCATACTGCCACGCGCGTCGTAAAATCGTCCACTCGTTGTATGTACGTATACACGATTCGAAACGCAACAACCACGCGGATATTTTCGAGCAGAATTAAAAAATCTAACCCCGGAACGAATTCGTTGCCGTTGTGGATGAGATCGCCCGCGCATGGTCACCATTTTTTCCGCGTCGGAAAAGAAGGTTCGAGACAATCGCGACACGACGGCCACCTTTTCAATGTAGATGACTGGAGCCGCGCTTGTAAATATTTATTCGCCTTGTGGGCGAGGAAGACAATGCGAACCGGGTAGAATTAGCGACGCGAAGCGAAACCGCGTGTTGAAATTGTCCTGTTATTAGGAAGCAATTATCCCGATCCAAGAAAATTATAGCGAACGGTGGAGGCGCGTTTACGCGACGCAGCGTGTGGCGTGGCTCGGTATGGAAAGACCGGTTAGCTGACACGCGTAATCTGACCGCTCTGTCGATAGTCCCTTCGGTTATTACGGAATTATTAACCCTCTGCGGCACTCAACCTCTCTTCCTGCCGTGAGTATCCTAATGACGAGGCATTAGCAGGGGTTTGCACCTCGTCGCCGCTTCGCTCTAATTTGAAACTTAACGCTGGGAATTCGAACTACGGCCAACCCTGCAAACTTCGAATTGTTTCAAAGTCCTGGCAGAAGTTAGACTCGAGTTTAAAATCATCGGCGGCCGGAGATAACTTTCCTAGTAATTACCTGCCCGCTCGCGCGCAAATTATCAGACGGTTATATTTGATACGAGTTTCTTTCCAATAATCCAATTTCCAATGGCGCAACAAGAAGTCGTCGACGTATCCAAGCATCGAGATCGTTCCAGATCGTTTCGTGCTTAACAACACGTGTGTTTGCACTTGCTACGTTTTTGCTATTTCCTATTATATTTTGTTGTTTTAAAAGCTAAAGAGATACGAGGTCGTGGCAACGTCTACGCTTTTGTCAACTTGATACGGTTATTTAAATATCTTTGATCGTCTGAAAACCACGCAAAACCCGATAAACTAGTACTAAAACGAATCTCAATCGATCTCTTGACGAAGAAAAAAACCAACGTCCCTGAGATGGCGCCAAACATCTATGAAAGCGATGAAAAAAAGCAGGCTCGTGGCCCGTTCGTAGGAGCAACAAGACCGGCCGTCCATTCATGGCTCGAACCCGTTGAAAAATCGGTCGGTCATACGCTGAATATGTAACTGCTGGAACAGCAGCGTGAGCGAGCGCGCGTGTTTCTCGCGTAGCAATGGAAATGCCGCTCGAACCGCAATCGCGTTCAAATATTATGCGCCTGCCTCCTCGATGGAGAATTTACAACGAGATAAAAGTATTTCCAAATTACGACAATTTTTTAAATTAGCAGGAAGATTAATGGATCTTCCGGGCAATTGGTACTTTGAATTCCGGTTGCTCGAGTTTATCAGGCTGTCGTCACCTACTTCGAGACGAACGAGTCGTTCCAAGTTTCAAACGTGTCCCAGGGATTACAAACCTTCAATTTTCAAACTCTTCGGGACCCGTCCGGAAGGTTGGAAGATTTTAGGATTCGCGAGAACTATGAAGTTCTTAAGCCGATATAAAATCTTAAGTCCATGAATTACACAGCTGCGCGGTTCGAGGTTTGCGAAGAAAGATTTCAGATTTTCTATGCGAAGCTTCGCGAATCGAAGTGGCTCGTGAAACTTGAAAATTCGCTCGTGAAAATGCTCACAAGCTCGAGTAATCGAGCAGTGACTAAAATGTTATACTCTGCCGCAAAATTTATCCAATTTTTCAATTAAATTTACAAATTGGAACGAGTCGATATATTTACGTTTTTTGCGATGCGCGAAAACAATTAAAGCTCACGCAATGGCGCGAGCTGCTTGTCCATCAAAGTCTGGAGCATCGACTGATAACCAAATGATTAATGCGAGTATCCTCTAATGGATAACGCATTTGGAAGATGAAACCAACTGCATAAAAAAATGAATAAAAAAATGTACGGTAAAAAGTTTTAATTTCGTGAAAATGTAGCTTGAAAGACACGGTATAAAAGCAATTTGTATAATTGCAAGAATATCTCCGCAGAAAAATAATTTATAAACAAATAAAGCCTGTGAAATCGAAAACGTTGTTCTTTCAGAGGGGCAAAAATATTAACGATCGATTAAAAGAATACATCAGTTATAAAACCGTTAAAAAGCTGTTAAAAAATCGTTGTAAAACGGGAAATTCTGAATTCATCGCTTAAGAAGCAAATAAAATATTACGGCGGAACACGCGGAGAGAGTCGACGAAAAGTCCCCTCGGAAAAGAATCAAAGCGTTTCAACTTCGTACTGGCAGATTCTCCGCTTCTATTCTGCCTCGTCGCAAAATATCGGCTTTTTCAGGACGGATGCATTGAAAAAGGTGGGCGAGGGGAGGGAAACGCGCTTTGAAGATGAGGAAGCATCGAGAAGGTCGAGTAGCGAAGAACGGGACGGTGGAGGAAGCGAAGGCGAAATAACCGTGGCATCGGTAGCGGCAGTTGGCGCACCTGTACTGTTGCACGCACGATGTTCGATGAATGCAAGAGCGGGGGCGGACAGGCGTGGGCCGTGCCGTCAATAGACGGTACACGCTTGCTTTTTGTCTCTCCTTGTCTTTTCGCCAGGGCCGAGGTTCGGCCCGATGCGAAAGCGGCAGGAAATAAAAGGCAAGACTGGCGTGGGTCGCGCGCCTCGCACCGTGCAAATCCGAAAATGCTGAAACGCGGCTGTCATGCCACGCCGCTTGTTCGTAAGCGTAGGCACCCGATGACGAAGCATTATCTTTATTTTCATTCAGAATCGTCGCGTCGTGCTGACCGAACCATGGCATCGCCACGCTCCAACTTCTCTCATTCTCGATCGGGATCGTTTATGCGATACGCGTTACGCGCCTCCACCAAGGGCTATCCACTCGGTCGATCAAACTATCGACTATCCTTCGAACGATGGACCGGCGGATCCTACGAACTTACGTCGCATCCGACATATTTCACTCCTTTTTGTTATTTTATTCGATACAACGTGCCTGGCGAAAGAGACGGTCTCTGCAAAATGTAGCGGTACATTAAGCATCGACATAAACGACTCACGGCCGTATAAATCTCTTTCGTAAATTCAGGAATTAAACATATCGATTGTCGTCGGAACAACGAAGTCGGAAATATGTTTCAACGCGCAAGAATAACAATTAAAGACTCGGGCTAGAGTTATATTCGGATCACAGCTGTCAGACTTCTACTTCCGTATCCATATGCAACATAAACGTTATCCAGGGATTGTGAGAATATTAGAGCAAATATTAGCGCTCATGTTTGCTCGTAACACGTGCGAATGTTTGGTTATACCACGATAACGGGGATAGTCATTGTGTCCGCGATCTTATTAAAGTCTCGTTAGCGGTTCAGCTTTTTAAACGAAATACGTAGTAAGATTTGTAATTCGTCCCGTTTGTTGAAATAAGCGTAGAACTAAATGGAATAACTATCCAGACTGAGACAACGAATCAGGGAGAGAAACAACGCAAAACTCTGGTCGAAATAATTTCTTATCACACCGTTTTAAACGGTAAAAGGTGAAAGTTTCCAAAGATCGTTGTTCTTGCGCGATAGGATCATCGGGAGAAATGCACTTACCAGTTCGCTACACTCCTACGAACGGTAGTATTCGTTAGTTCCTCTGGATAGCATTAGGCGATAATCGAGGGAGACCGATACAAGATCGGCTCGCTAGAGCATCGTTCTTCGCGCGATTTGATTGGCACGAATGGAAGAACGAGCGATTTGCACCTGCGGGGGCAGTCAGGACGAAGACGGCGGGAAGCGTAGGCCGACGCTCTCGCTCGAGCTGCTATAACGAATAAAACCCACGCCAGCGTGTCTCAAGAGCGGAGGAGAAGTGATCCTTTTCGAGAGATACTATGGCTCTCACCCACGAATGCACGTTTTTGCGTATGTTACCATCCGACGAAGCGCCATCCCTTCTATTTTTGGACAGAGTCGGTCCGTCTTTAACAGCGGAAGCTTCCTGCCACGCACGCGTTTCTCGTCGTTTCCATTTCATCCAGATAAAATTTATATCGCAGTAACCAAGTTTTTGAAATACACGTGAGTAATCTAAATCGAAAGGGAATCGCGAGTTTAGTGGAGCGAGCGTTGAAAATATTCCAAATATAATTCAATAGTATCGCTGCATTCGGGAGACAGTCGCTTTTACTTCCGCCTTTTTTACTCCGCCTGTACGTAAAACACGCCGTTTTAGAAAGTTATTTTCCCGCTGTATTTCAGATTTATCGGTATCCCAGTGTATCGCGTATTTCTCGTAACGCTTTCAACAGTTTCAACACGTAACAAGATGAAACAATCGCGTTACACGAAAAGATCAACAACGTTTCAGCGAGTCCACTTCCTCCCAGGCATTTGCTACTTTTACCCGACATAAATCTGCCGTGTCGGTTTATCGCGTGTCGTCGCGCGTTCCCCGCGCAATCTGCAACGACGTTCGTCAAATAGAGAAAGAAGCGGCGAAAGAAAGGCGAGCACGGCGCGATCGCATTTGCTTACCTGTTGTACATAGAGAGAGAGACGTTTTGATCTCCGATGAGAAAATTAACGTTGCCACCCCCCCTTTGTTCCGGTAGGAGACAAGTTTATCGACTGTTCGACGCCGGATATCGTAACCAGACGACCCGAGGGAAATCGCAAAATCCGTTATTGCGCTGTCTCCAGGAGAAGACACACGGTGGCAGCTAGTTTACACGTTCGATAAGTGACTGCACCGGAATGCGGGGAAATTTCTCCCGAGCTCGGAACCTCGCACTCCTTCGGGACGTCCAACTTTCCTACTCACGCGATCAGCCACGAAATTAATGCGAACCATACTCTGCCTCCTATCTTTCGTTTCACGCTAGCTCGAGTGTCGGATTTAATACGAGGATTCGCAATTCGGTAAAAATTTATTTCTACTTTGTACCATGGTTTTAGATTCACCGAAAGGAATAGGTATATAAAGTCTTACCTCTAAATTCATTCGTGTCTCGTCTCGGAAACACGAGGACTTTGCACAAGCGTGCAGCTTTTGAAGAAGCAGCTTTCCGTAGAAGGACGAACGATCAGCACCGACGTCGTACAACCATAAACTTATTGCTCTCTTCTCGGTTCTTTTACTACCTTCTCGCGATATTAAGGGGAAATTTGGAGCAGTCCGGAGTAAAGGGAAAAGAGAAATCTGCTTATCGCGATAATATCGTAACGAACAGGATTTAGATAAAATATGGCAAATACGCAAGGTTTAGCTAACGGGTGGACTTCGTGCGAATGTTCCAAGCGGACGTTAGCGGAGCTCGTGAAGAATATCTGGAGAGTTCTTGTTCCGTGAAAATGGTTAGCGAGATAAGATGCGCGCGTCGTGTGCCGACACGATGCAGCACGAGCACGTTAGTACGCCCGCGTAAATAGCTGGTTGTATCTGCAATTTATTGGCCCGGCGAAAGATAGATGCATTTTGTAGCAAAGACAACGCGCCACTTGCGCGCCGCCCTCGCGATAACAATTCGTCAACCGGTCATCATAATTTATCACCGCCCGCTGATAACCAAGATTCGCGATAACGCTGTAGCAAAGAGTATTTAGGCGGTAAGGAAACGTTGTTTTGCTTTTAGAGGCAAGATATTATCAGAGATAAAATATTCGTGTATTTGTTCGCGCATTTCGGAAGAGGGAATTTCGATCCAGATACTAAATAGAGGCACCTTTAACGGCCTCGAAATGTGTTAATGCCAACCCGTTCTTTGTCTCGCGCTTCGCAGACTCAACGAAACCTTAATCTTAATGTAACAAATCCACATTACACACCGATGTATTTACAAAATCATCGTATATCGTGTATTTCGCAACATATCCAGACCACCTTGTTTCTATCGCGTTTCACTTTTGTATCAAAGTCCGAATTTTATAACGGAGGCGAGGCAAACATTTATCCGACGTGCTTGGTTCAAAGATACGCAAACGTATTTTTATATAAATAAATTTTCTTCGCTTAAGTTTCAAAACCATCGGAATTTCCACGCATTCGCATAAATCCATCAAGCCCGAAAGTCGCTAGTTTTTCACGTGTCAAAGCCATTCGAATTGGCGCGATCCTATCTGCGTATATGCCTAAGATAATTAATGAAAAACGAACGAGCCAAGACAGTCGGAGATCGTGCTCGGTTGATAGCCACCTACGTGTAATTGGTTTAAACTTGCCTGGAAAAAATCATTCCGGAATCGTTTGCTTGGACGTTCGAGCGAAAATCATATTCGATTGATTAACGTGCGTGACGACCGGTGTGTTATTTAAATTATGCCTCGATCTTTCAATGAATTCTTTTTATTATCCCGGCCGGACGAGATATTTTGAAATTCATAGCTGCATTTTAATATTCAACCGTTTTAAGTGTTTCGATAGCGCTGACCCGTTAAAGGCGCGGCCTGAAAATAATTATCGCGCAACTCTCGAGGCTCGAGGATTGTCCGAGACTTTGAACGTTCTTAGCACCGCTTTCGAAGAATTCATCCTTCGACTTTTCGCTGGCTTTTGAAATTCTCCAAGATCTCGCAAGAACGCGTAAATTCAAAGAAAACGGAACGCGTTCGAGCAATCAAAGGTATCAAAGGATGCGATTGAATTCTCGGTTTCCGATGCGCCGACTCTTATACTCTGATCGCATTGGCAAGAACAACACGGGCGAACAAGCCTAGAAGCAGCTTCGCGCAAAACCTGACCTCGCGTCGAAGTACACGCGCACGATAATTAAGTTGTATCGGCATGATTAATCGTTATTCGTGGTCGACCTAGCCTTGTTTCGGCCGATGTTGCGATGAATACCCAGAAAATTGCTCGGCAGACTAAGTTTTGTTCCGCGCGCGCTGCGCCGCACCATGCCGGCTGAAATTAATCCTTTTACTACTGTCGACTACCGAATGTTCGCTGCCGCGCTCCATTTCATCCGTCGGTCGATCCTTCCCGTGGAAACACAATTAACGATTTTCATTTCTCTTATTCCCAGATGTAACTGTATGTACGTACGAACGTGCAGCGTGATTGCAGCCTCGATCGCATGGATGAAACGCAAGTTTGATCTGTAACGACCCCGGCGCGACGCGATGCGACGGAACCTTGAGCCACGATTCGTTTAATCGAAATCGCTTAGTTCACCGTGAAAGCCAAGCCATCTGTTGCGCCGGAGAAACCAGCCGCGGTTTCCTTTACGCGAATGCAAAACACCGGACTTCAAAGAAGTCTTTTATCATGCCAAGTATAACCTTCGAAAGCTTACGCAGTAGTAAACGCGTTTGTTGCGTTGGCGTACGAGCAAATTCTCGTAATTGGACAGATCGAAACAAAGAGTTTGGTTATTTTAAAGAGCAAAATATCTTCTCGAGTATCTTTTGCAATTAGACGACGCGGAATTTACTCTTGGAAAGGAAATCAAGGTGTTCTTAAGTTTACAAACCTAGTTTAGTAAAGTTGTTGATGCGGTCTATGCAGCTTCGGTTAACTGCAACGTTCGGTGGTAAGGCAGATTCGGCATGTGCTTCGCAAACTTGACCGTTCTACTTAATCGTTACAGCGGTAATAGGAGAATTCTCGAGAAACGAGCATTCTTCGATTTCTGCAACGTCGCTTCCTACCGGAAGGAGATAAATCAGACAGACGGTAGCATAAAGTTTACGAATCGATGACCTTTGGAGTCCGCGTGGAACATCATTTCCTGTAAATTATGTTCCCCGTGGAAGTATAAACGTGGCCTGAATAAGAGGCGCAACGAATAGTTATTTACTATTCCATAAATGATTGCAAAGCTCGGTATATGAAGCACGCGAGAGTACGTTGTTGCGAGAATTTATGAAAATCGGAGAACATTGCACGGGGAATAATTCAGCAGCTCGCAAGCAAAAGTCACGGCAAGTCGAAAACGATGTCAAATTTTGGTATCGTAAACCAGTCGACCGTCGTTTCGAGAGAAAACGTATCGAAACGTGTTTTCAAACTTCCATTAATTTCGGTCTCCATGGCGAATCGCTCGATTCCGGCAATAAATTTAGAAAAATACGTTTTCTTCGTGAAAATGCCGAATCAATGGAAAAATCATTAATCGAATCGTAGATACGCGATCGAGTGTATGTCCGTGTTATTTATTGAACTATTGAGCGCGCGTTACTGCGTTAACGTTAACGCAGTA
>NT_177000.1:87177-90093 GCF_000188095.3 Bombus impatiens
GTCGAATCGACCGAGGGAAATTCGGTTTGCTATGTTCGAGCTGTGCAATTTCACATATTGAAGCGCGTGTATCACCGGTTATTGCGATGTAAATGACGTATAAAATTACGAGCTTTAACGGCTTCTAACTTCGATATACTCTCAAATAACAGGGAATATTCTAAAATGAATACAGCCCCTCTGCGCCCCCCTTCCACATACAGATAGATCCCAAGGAAGAACGGAAGCTGCAGCTACGATACACGTTTCCGTAACTATCACAATGTAAACTTCGTTCGGAATCGCAAACCTCCGACTAGTCTAATTTCAATACGTGGCCAAAGTAATCAAACCACCGCGCCGCGTCGTGCTCCGAATTCGATATACAGCTTGATTCCGAAATGTGTCGCGAAATTTACCGATTCTACGCTTCGAAACTGACAAAGATACGTTTGCCAATCTCCGAACCGCTGGGAATTCCGTGTTTCCAATTACTTAGAGTAACTTTTTACCCGTAGATCGTATCTATTATTTTGCTTTCGTACGTTGTTACGGTACTTTGAAAATATGGTTAAAAAAGTGCAAGCCCACGTAGAAACTTTTCGAGCAAAATACTTTCTTTCGAACATTACGCGCTACTTTACGCGATACGTATATCGTGCTTTTGTTGCTCGTAGTCGTATGCTAAAAACAATTTATCAAAGGTACACGAGCGAAAACCTGGTTTCATACTCTTCCTGGATTCGCTAAATTTAGAAACGCCAAAAATAGAAAGCGTCCACGTTTATAGCGAATGTTTCGTCGAAGTAAGGTCAGGTAGACTCGTCGGCGAAGTTCCTTAACATTCGGTCTACGTCGACTTACAAACCGACTTGTACCTCTACGATGAATGTATACAGTTTTAAGCGTCCAAGTTTAAATCTCGATCATTGAGTTGAAAACTGTTGGAAAGCCGCCAACGTAGTTTCTCCCATTCGTTCGATTGCTATTCTTTGTTCCTTTTGGATCAACTCGTGTATGGAAGTCACCGCGAGGAACGAAAAGGCGAGAGTTACGAAACTTGTAATTCGGCAACGCGTTTTTAAGTATCGCACGGTAGAACCCAAGCCGACGACTTTACAGCGGTATTTTTAATCTAGAAGGAAGACCGTTTGAAATTATTCGGAAGAGTCGAGAGCTTGAAGCGATTCGGCGCGAAGAAACATTGTGGCAAAACGTCGGAACGTTACTCTTGAAACGTCCTGTAACCAGTCGAGCAAACCAACTGTGCGAATATACGTGAGTCGATCGCATGGCCGTGTTTAAAGTTCGATCGAAAAACACCTTAACCTCGGTCGAGCCGCACGCCTCTCGATAATAAGTACATCGTGCAAAATTGCGGGCGTGCTCGAACGAGCAGCCGTCTGGCCGAGAAATCGTGGCTAATGAGATAACTATAAAAGTTCAATTAGCGTCGGAGAACGATCGTTGCCGGTCGACGGAAGCCGTTTATTGAAAAGAGACCTCGAACCGCAAAGTATGGAAGCTGCGCCGCGTTTCCACGACTATCGTGGCAACCTTAATGAATTCGATAAGTAGGCATATGCTAATGGGTGGGAATTTTTGCGGGGCCGCGCCGATGGACAGGACAGGCACGAGTCTCGTCGCAGTGAGTCATACCGAAGAAGGAACTGGTTTTATACCGTAATGCCGGTCATCGACGATAATATATTGTCCCGACGCCTAATAACTTTGACTTCTGGAACTGTGGAACCGGAATCTAACGTTGCGTGAATCCTCGCGGGTCCACGACGCGTCGCCCGACGTGGCCTGAATTTATTTTTCGTGTCTCGAGACGTGTCTCTCGCTTGCACGATGGCCATGACCGTTACGCCTTTCAAGTCCACCGATCTCGCAGATATCTACACGGAAATACTCATCGGTGTTCCTTCGATCGATACGTTAGCTCAGGTCGGATATGTTTAGCGTTCGAATTATGGAATCTAGTCGGAATTTCGGTAATACGGAATCTAGAGAGGAGTCGCAAAGATTCACTTTTCTCATCGCGTCTGAGAAGATAATGCTCGTTCGTTCGACTAATTTCGTATTCCAATCCCTTTGGCCGTATATTCTCTCGAGATATCCAGGACGATCCAAATTCTTTTCCTCTATTTTATACAAGAGCACCGAGAGTCGGTCGAACAAAAAATTTGAAGTGGAGCGCTCGAGCTAAACCATGGCAGCCCCATTTTTAACGCGGAGTCTTATCTTTTCCCTTCACTGGCACTGGACCTTTTAGTTTACCATATGGTAGATGGGAAAAACTAGAAAGATCAGCAACTCTAAATATCGTTCACGAAAAATCGAGATCGCAGACTCGGCGTACTTTATTCGCAAACATACAGGATATCCTTGGTTCGTTGTCTTAAACGAAGGAGATTCGTTCCGAGATGCGATATTAGTCCCGCGAGATGATCGATCGACGCGCAACCATCACCGACTACTGTACGATAGATTAACGAATAACGAAACGCTCGTAAGCGTCGCGTAATTACTCATCTATTTTGCGTAATTGAACGAGTGTCGTACGCGACTTGGCCGATCGAGTGTGGGAAGGATCGATGATCATATGTGCGAAGAATCGCGTATAGAGTATCGATGCAGTAGGTAGAGACTGTATGGGAGGTCCGAGTATTCATCCGAGTCCCCACCTGCATTTAACCCCGACTCGCTCCAGGCACACGCTGATTGGTCCGCCCGCCATTTTTCCGACTTTAATGATAATAGGATAATGATGATTATACCGTTCACCGAACGCACTAGATGTTACCTCTCTCCTCCTCCTCCTCCTCCTCCTCATTCCCTCTCTGTCTCGTCGTCCAAGCTATTTATCCGCATCGCAGAAACCTGTATCGAGCGTGGAAAGCTGCGAGCCGCCGCTCGATCGACCCTACTCCG
>NT_177000.1:90241-105636 GCF_000188095.3 Bombus impatiens
CCAACGATCGACGTTTTTTCCTAGCGAGCTACCGCCACGATGTATCCCGCGGCCGATAGTATCGAGAACCCGGCCACCCGCGACACCCACCTTCCCGACAATCACCATAGAAATCGAACCATCGTTTTTACAGCCAGGATCGATATCTTGATTAACCGTGAAGTGGTTCAAGGTTGCCATTTGAGCGCCGCAAGGCACGCGATTTTTACAGGGTAGAAATGTTTTTGCCGAACTGAGATTACGCCGCGCGCCGTGACATCGATGCGACCGTTCGCCGATAATGACGACAATTATGACCGATACTCGTTAGTCGTCCCGTGGTCAAACCATCCGGATGGTACATTGTGAAGTAATCGAGGCACGAGACCAGTGGTTCTTTACTTGTCAAGAGTTCGAACCGCTCGAGAGGTTCAAAGATAAACTTAACTGCAACGTTGCCTCCAGTTAGTTAACGGCCAACGAGTTTATCCTCTCAACAATGTATACGCGGTAACTAACAATCATAATATATTACGACGAACGATAATAAATCGTAACAGATGCTACCGTTTTCCTTCCTAAAATAATGAAAATTCATCGTGCTCGCAGATATCTGTCTGTCTATTGATCGAAAGATATACAAGCGTACGAAATGTTAAGTAATTTCATCGAATTTCCGATTCCAATTTTTTTCTTTTTTTTTTTTTTTTTTGAAAATTCATCGTGCTCGCAGATATCTGTCTGTCTATTGATCGAAAGATATACAAGCGTACGAAATGTTAAGTAATTTCATCGAATTTCCGATTCCAATTTTTTTCTTTTTTTTTTTTTTTTTATACAAATAATCGGGAAATATTTCGTCCAAACTATCGGACAGGTGTAAATCTGTTCGCTATATAGGAGATGCTTGAACGGTATGGGAACGGAATTCAAATTCTTGGACATTTTAGTTATGTATTTGCAGATACATACGCAGTCGAAACGCATCGTACGTAGAAAATCGTGTAAAACGAATTGCATGAAAATTATCGATATCCATGCGAATTCTTTCAACGGGGGGAGATTGGACGCGAGAGGTGCGTTTGTTCGGCGATAATCCCATTCACGCGCATAATTCCCGGTGCTTGCCACGCATCATTAATTACGGCCGTTTACATTTATCATTCGTCGACGGCCGTATATTTTCCAAAATTTATACCGCGCGAAGAGCCACCGGAATTTCAGGTATATTTTAGGTCCGGTTTCCGGCCTATTCGTAATAAGCCGTGTCGCGCGAATAATTCTCCTCGCGACAACGTGCGGCGGATCGATGCCGCTGCGACTCGTTACCAACAAGCTGATTAGCCTTCGATATTAACGTAGAGATGAAATTATCCGATAAACAGTGTGAATCGACCGATCCGCGCTATCGTTACTCCCTTATGAAGCACCGTATCGAATGTGCGTTACCTTCGACGATTTTACGTCACTCTTTCCCGATAACCGTCCATCGATGACTTCGACTTTTTCCATATCCATGAAAATAATCGAATTTGCTCATATTCAATAAAATACGCTTTTAACGCTACAACGATGTTCCAGTCAAATCTTTCAATTTTTTACGATCTCGTTTTATTACAAAATTTCACCCGTCCAAGTCCCGTTGACGGTAAAACGATTTTAAATAGAGTTCTTTTTCGCGCCATCTCGTTTGATTTTAACAGCCTCCTTAATTTTGTCTCAACGATATTGCCATTATTCATCCTCGAAAGCAATCCATCGGAGAAGTGGCTCGATTTCGTAGCGGATCGATGGTAAGAATCAAGAAGGAACGCTAGCGTACTGTATCCTTGTTTCCTTAGCCTTGGGTGTTTCGGTGCCGGGACAGAAGCTGGTAAACGAGCGGAACTTCTCTATAATTTAACTCTATCGATTCTTAAAACTACTCGCAACTCGAATAAAACGCTTTGTTCGCCCTCTATCTGTATTTCACGTTGAAACTGACATATTGATACTCGCTCGGAGTTATCGCTTTGACAGGAATAACGTTGGAAGAACTTTCATTGGAAACGCTTAATCCTTCGGCTTTCCATATTTTTATTTTCTAGAGTTTCTATATCGGTATCAAATTGACGGGGAAATGCCTAAGTACTAAACGCCGATCTAGTATTTTTCTGAAATACCAGCGCCGATAAAAAGTCACAGCGATAAACCTTCGTTAAACGCCCGTTATCGATTTCACGAGGCCTGAAATCGCGGTTCGTCCTCCGTGTACGCAAGTATAAATGCGATCATAAATAGCGTCATATATCAAAGACATCGACGGTTCGTCGAGCGTGAATCGTTGTTGTGGACACCGATCGATCGATCGAACTACAATTTACTATTGTCGACGGTGATCTAACGTCTAATAGAATAATTGTGGTTAGCCTCTGGCCGAGGAGGACAGAGAGAAAAAGACGTCGGGAATGCAGCCACGGTTCAGCTGCCGTAATATGTCTTCATGTAAGAGCGGACTGACAGTTAACATCGTTGAGATCCAATCTGCATACCGAGATCGGATATCGTCTTCAATGAAACGGACGGGGCCGTTCCAGATTTTTCCTCCACCAATGCAATCGACCGGTTTAACAAAGACGCGCGTTTCGTCGTTATTTTCTTTGATATCTAGTTTCGAGCTGCCTCTCTCCAGGGTAATGGATAAAATTGATTTTTTTCTCTTCTTTCTTAGAAACAACGTTGCTTCGTATTTGCGCTTTTCGTTCGATCGAAGATTTTGGATCGTCCTTGGCGCGTCTAAACTAACCGATAGCTTTTACCTATCGCCTGAGTTACTCGATTCGCGTAAACGTTTGTAAGAGAATCTCTAAACGAGCTTCGAACACTCATCGAATGCGTTTATACGTAGTTGACGATACGACCACCTGTTTGCAAGAACAGAAAAAGAACAGAAAAGTAAGTTAGCATTAACCAACGCGTGCTCGAAACTAGTCGAGACAATAAAGAATACCCAACGATCCTTCTTCACGATAAAATAATACACTCCGGATAGTCGGATACGAATTAACGCGATCAATGCGCGAAGCTAGTTTGCGACACGAGGATCGACAAAGCACGATATACGTGCGTGATTCCCTTTACGAACCTTTATGGTCTTCGTGTTTGCGATCGAGACGTATCGGCAAGTGGGCGCCAAGATGACAAATTGCCGGTGACATTCTATCGTTGGTCGAGGGACGAAGAAAAATCAGAGGTGCTGGCGCGCAGACTTCAAGATCGATGAGCAGCGAATAATCGAATCCACAGCGGTTCTTTTCTAAGCGGTCGACGTTGTGCTTCGACCCATTGAATAAGTCGGAAATTATTACATCAATTTTACGATGCATAACTGTCGTTCATTCGGCTACGCCGCTGTCACCCGATCGGCCAACCGCTTATCATATTGCGGTCGCCGATGTTTGGCCGATCGTTGTGCCATTGTTCCGAATTATTTTTGCCAGCCGCGTACCGATATTGCGGATAATTGTTCGCTCGTGCTCGCGAGTTCTGCGGTTCGTTCCATCCTTTTCGCGCTTTTAAACGTATTTTGGTATTCGCGTTGCTTCGACGAAGCAAAAATCATGTCAAAATTTGTTGGCCAACCCGGAGTAAACGCGAAGGAAAGAAGATCGTCGCTTCGGATAATATCTCGCAACGATGATACCAAATTTGAGAGAAACTTCACGAACACGTAGCTTTGGAAAGGTAGAACAGCAAATATCGGAAAAATGAAACGATCGATACCGACTGCTTACTTCCTCGGTAGATCTGTGCTTAGAGGCGATTCTTTCATTGGATAATGCATCGGGCTCGCTTATAAAACTCACGTGACAAGCTCCGCGATTATGCGGTGTAACGAAGTACTGCGTGAATGAAAAATAGATAAAAATGCTAAGGTAAAAAATGGAGGAAGGAAAGAGAGCGAGGTGGAAATGAATGTAATGCAATTTTCAACGGTGGCAACGCTGTGCTAAGTGAATAAAAGTTGGAAAGGAAGGTTGAAAAGTATCCAATCCGCTACAAATACCGCTTCGCAGCCTCTATGCTCTATTCGCCGTTGACTTTACGGCATAATGAGTTCCATGAGCTGGTAAAAAAATTGGGATAAAAAACGAATTACACAGTGTCTCGCTTGTCTAACTAGAACATGAGAACTAACGAGATATCGTGATTACAGGTAACGGTAAGCATTATTCGATGTTTTTTTAAAAAAAAAGTTAACGCTATTAATGCGTCTATAGTGTTTCAACGACGGAGCATGCCGAGCGGTCGCTAGTTTGCAGTTTCAGCAACGTCGCAAAGGATGCGGATGTTTGTGAAATTTCAAGTTTCTTCGTTTCCGCTCGGCTCGCGTAAGATGGAAATCGGTAAAAATCGATAAAAATGTTCCACGATACTCGGAAGACGAATTTTGCTTCAACGTAATTTCTTTCGAATTTTCTCCTACCCGGTAGGGGCCAGTTATTTCCTTGGAAAAGCTTCGTTTACGAAGAAAAATGAAGTTTTATTATCGCGCCAAGCTCGAGGGCCACGGTAGGATTTAAGATGCCGGCGAGAACGTCAGAAAGCATTAAACGTTATCAACTAACGAACGAAATTCCCGTAAACCGCAAGTACGAGCGGCCAGGGTGCAAAATTCGAGCGTTACAGTACTCTGAGCAATTACTTAAGACGACGTTCGAGAATATGAATGATATCCGAGTATTATTCCGCCGGGCCGGTTTACAATCACGTCGCGATAGCTGTCTTAATGAAACACCGGGCAACGTTGATGCAATTATTTATTTGAAATATTGCTCGATGCAGAGCGCTGGGTGTCCGTAATCAATCACATCCTCCCTCGGGTTGAATTCTGCCGTCTCTGTCGGCGTTTACGAGTCTCTGCCCACTCGCTTCTACCACAGATCGCGTTATCTTGCATTACCCCGGTGAAACCGCCGCCGGTAAACACTCGATTAATATATAACGTTGTTTTACGCGATCGCTGCCTCTTCGCGGAATATTCGCGCAGAATATATCACGCGTTACGAATAAATTTTCTACGCCCAAGAAAACGTACGCCCATGCGTAAAACGGATTATACGCGAGACGAAATTTTAAAAGGAAGTTCCTGACGACCGATGCTATCGAAAAACGCGGAACGTTGCATGCAACCCTATTGGTCACGTATCAATCAGCGGTGCAACTTGATGCTTTGATCAAACACCATCTCGCTATATCGCGATAACGAGTAGCGTGCTCCTCTACCGTGCACAGGAGTACTTGCTGGTCTAGTGACACGAATTTATCAGAATCATTCCCATTGCAGGCATATATACCATGGAGAAGCACGTCCAGGAGCACGAGATAGTGATACCTCGAAAAGTGACCTACCGAGGGGAGCTTATCTCGCACAACGTGACCCACCACCATCACGAGGACGGGCCAGTGGTACACTATCGATTGTCCGTGGCCGGTAACGAGTACCACATCGAACTGACGGCCGTGGACAACTTCATCGGACCAGGGATGGTCGTTGAAAGACGGAAACGAGACGTACATGTGCGCAGCCGGTCAAAAAATCGCTCGAGCAAGTGCCATTATCGGGGTTTCATTCAGGGACATCCGAATTCCCAGGTTGCCTTATCCGCCTGTGACGGTCTGGTGAGTTTTACGCTTTTGTCCTACCGTCTTCGTTGATTCTTTCCATTTCTTTCTTTCTGCTCTTTCGTTATTCCGCGTTTCCAGAGCAGTGGAAATAGATTAAACGAGATTAGACGAAATGGATTCGTCGTAGAAATGAAAGAAAAACTGAAACTTGCGTAATTTCGAGTTTACGAATTATCGACGAATAAAGTAGAATTAAGTAGAATAGGAAAATACGCTCGCTGCGTCTGATATATCGTACGGGTGCTCTACTTGAATTTTCATATCGATTACGAGAGATACGGTACACAGCTTTACCTTTGATTCCTCGATATCGAAAGCAAACAGTCAAACTTACCTTACGACGATTGTGTTTCATCGTCTTTCGATATTTGATTATTACTATTTACCGTTACTATCTCTTTCGTGGAAATGCAAAATATTTGCACGATTTAAATCGTCGATATCGGAAATGTTCTCGATCCTCGTCCGTTATACGGAATTATAGAAATGAATACTGCGAATAATAATTATCGGATTATTAGCGAAAAATATTTAACACGTATGAATATTTGCGGATGAATGTTAAACAAGAGCGGAAAATTAATGAAGCATGTATATAGACGTCGCTGTACATTTTTTCATTAAGAAATAATATCTGTTCTTCCGCTGGATTCTCGTCCATGTGCTATCTCAGCTTACCTTTTGCAGCTTGCGTATACTTGATAACATAGTAGCGCTGGCAGTAAAGAAAATACACGCGAGCCGGTATATACGCGCACAGGATAACGCGGGTTACCGAGGTTTAGTTTTTCGCGGTCGTGAAACGAAACGATCCTCTATTATCTAGGGAAAATATAGATTAAACGTGAATTCAAATTCTTTTCCTTCTTGAACAACGTCTTTCAAAAAGACCGTATATTAAGTCGGAGTATCTTGCTTTTAAAGAATAAGTCGCGCTTATTTACGTCTACCGAGATATAGAAAGAGGATATATCGAGTCTGGTTGACAATATACGAGACCAAAGAAATTTGAATCGCCAATAAGAGAAACGATCTAGTTGTTCGACTTGCCATACGATGTACCCTCGTGTATAGTATTCGATGCAGCTCTTTCGAGTAGCACAGAGAATCGATAACGTTCCTCCGGAGTTTCTCTCCTACTCGTGCAAAATATTTGCTAAAATGGGAACTCTCGCAGCGATCTCCTACCAATTTCTCGACCACCGCACCCACCAGCGCGCTGTGCCGCGTCTGACGCTTATAAAACCGCCTCAATTGGTGGCAGTCGCATCCGCGTTTAAAGCGGCATCCGTATCCGGCGGATTCGGTTCGGCGAAATTACATTTCCAAGTTGGGCACGGCTCGCGGAGAACAGTCTCGCCTGCGCCGCAAAACCGAAAGGCGAAATTTACGAATATGAACGTATATCCTCGACATCCGACGGGTGTGGTATCGCGAGAGAAACTCGCACGGAAGTTCGCCGCAGGGAGGAAGGACGTAGAGCGTGGAGCGTAGAGCGTAAAAGGTAACGCGGTAACGGCGCGCAAGAGGGAAGAAAGAGAGAACGCGCGGAGGTGGCAACGAAGCGCACGATCTCGCGAAAAAGAGAAGCGCGAGAACAATGGAAGAAGCCGAAGGTCGTGCAAGTGGATAAGACGCGTGAAGAGGGGCAGAAGGGATAAAGGGGAGAGCGGATGCGAAAGAGGGAGGAGTCACGAAGCATGCATCGACGCAATTTGCTCTCAGCTTCCAGATAATGATTTAATTTGCCATGGCTTGGCAGATTTATGACGGCGCACCTCGCCGATGCGTCCACCTGTAAACGCGCACACCTCATTCTCTCGAGTGTCTGCAATCCACGCGAACGCAATCAGCTTCCAGGCGAATTCGAGTACGAGTAACCTTTTGCGTTCGTGGATTTATGCCGCCTACGAACCGTCGAGTTCGTTCGAGTATCTCGTTTCGCACCGCAGCGGACTCTTCAAATCCACGGAACAACTGAAAGAAGGCTATCAGCGCTGCTTATTAGCCGATTACCGCACCGTGCCGCATCAAGCCGCGCGATTGCGCGATCCTGCCTTGCGCGCTAACGCGTCGATGCAGACTACAGCTCCAGAATGTTAATTTTCTTCGATTGTACGAAGCGACGATTGAAAATCGGAGAATATCCTAATTTAGATAGATTTGCGATTTCATTTCAGCTAAGTACGTGGTAAGTACGCGTGTGTGCCGCTTTGTTTACCAGCGAATATTCTTGCAAAACAGCGTTTAATTCGTAGAATCGTATAAATCAGGTAATTCGGAGAAAGTACAGGCGTTTCGCTTGCATTGTATCTAACTTCGTTGCAAGTGCAATAACAACCTGCTATGATTTGGTCCGTGATGTCATCGAAGCAGAGTCGAACCTCGAGTAAGCGTGATTCCGAAAATCCGGACCGAACGATTTCTAAATTTCGCACCCGACAGAATTTCTTCAGACTTTTTCACTACTCGGCACTACGCAAAAAAAATGTGCAACTTTAATCTCTCGAATTTCTACGTCCGTGAAAGATACTTCTTCCGAGGATCGTGAATAAAATTGTAGCGTATAAATAAAAATAAAAGATGATACATAGATTAATAAATCAAGTCAGGACGAGGTTTCCATGGAGAAATAAATGCGTGTACGAATGAGAAGAGGTTGAATCGCGAGAGGCAAAATCAGATTAGATCGCATAGGTGGTCCGAGCGGAGGACGTTCGAACGTCCGTTCTGTTGAACGTGGAGGAGCGTAAACTTCCCTTTGTAAGGGGGCGGATTCTCACGCAACAGCAATTTTGTCTGCTCAATTTTCTAGAGGAAATCGGTTGTGACCGCTTACCGCTCGCGGCGATCGACCTTCCCGGTGTTATACAGAGACACGAAATTTTGCGAACTCGTCTCGCAAGTGCAGCTACGCGGAAACTGTAACGTGCCGTGACGTTCGTTTCTATCGCTCGATAAGGACAAACCCGCATCGCTATGGTTAATTAATCGGTACGATTCATTTCGATTCGACCGCATGCGCGCATCGATCGAATTGTGACTTGTCGAATTAAATCATCGGCGGAGTTTGATGAAATTACGCGCGTTCGTGCTACCACGAATTCATCGAATTTGACTTTGATACATTGGGACAGTCTGCCTCTGATTCGTCTGTGACCAGCGTAATTAGCCGAAGATTCCTCGATATGGTCTTTTAATCGGTGAATATGGAATCAGTGGCAAATATCAAAATCGCTCGCGTTGATCGCCCATCGAGAAAGAGGAAAGAGATCAAATTCGGTTAAGGTTCATCGAAGCAATTCGAATCGCAAGACGATTCTTCTTACACGTTCGACGACGCGTTTATCGGTGTACCGTGTAGGTATAATCACCGGAAATCAGATTCAGGATATGTCGTCAATTATAATCCGTCGAAGGCAGCAGGTGCGGGAGGCGAAAATTAGCATAGATCCTTGCAGTGCAGTAGCCGCATACTTTGTTGTTAATTTCTCCTTGAAACCGTATTTACGCACGTGTGAGCGTTTTAATGCGCCCAACTACGATCCTCTCGCTATTACGCATGCGATATCCCATTTTATCGCACTATAAAATTGATGGAACAGAATGGCGGAGTGCGCGCAAAGCTCTCGCAAGGAACCGTCGTAAAATTTCAAATCGCCAACCACTTGTACTCGCGGTTTACGATTCGATGAACCTTCGATTTCGACTTATGATCAGCGTTCCGTTATATGGTAACCTTTAATAGCGGTATTGTAGGATGCGTTGCCAACGTAAACGTTACGAACTCGCGAACTTTTAATTATTCGTCGCAAATAATAAGCGTGGTGCAACGAATAGGTAAAGTTGAAGTTACAACAAATCAATGTCCATGCAGCGAGTTCTCCGCGTTATAAATTCTCGGTTTAATAAAGTGTATAAAAGCTTATTGTGTTAGAAGGATTGATATCTCGCAGGTAAAGTATGGATATAAATTATTCCCGGTAGACGTTCAACCGTGCAAATAAACTGTTTCGCTATATCAGATATTTATTGCATCTTTAGAAACGGAAAAATTGTTCGCCTCTACGCAGTTTCTCCGGATGAATTCGCGTTGAAATATTAGGCTGTTGCAAGCGTTCTCTACGCCATTGAACATAAAGCACGAACTCAATTTTTAAAAGACTGCGCGTTCAAAATTAAGACGTACAAGTACAAATGTCGTTAATGGCGGTACTTCATCTTTCTCCGACTGTATCGCGACATTCTCTTCGTCGAAACTAATCGATTCAAAGTCTCGAGCGGACTACGGAGGCGCGTTAGCGTCTCGAGCGTCGTACATGTATAGCAACCTGTTAAAAAATATTATTTCGACGACGGTCGTTACAAGGATCGAAATAGAAAATATGGACGTTCCATTTGGCGAGTTCCGACAGAGATTGTAGAAACCAGCGCGGTCATAAAATTACGATAGCACGGCATAGCAGCGCATAGCGCGCGATATTAATTCGTTGTGGCATTTAACGGCCGATAACAAGCTTCGGGCCAACAAATCCGTTGGTCGATTCTCGCGTATGCCCTTCTGGGAAGTAATTTTCGGTGGAATCGGTGGTTCGTAATCGACGAGGACCCGATCTGACCACGTGGCAGAACCACGCGTATTTACGCGACATGTAAATGAAGTAATCGTTTCGAGTTGGCACGTCTGCAGTTACGCGCCCACAGTTACGCTCACACACCAACGGACCAAGTGTAATTGGCATCGATACGTAATGTTCAGTAATTTCAGGCTTCCACGATAATGGTATTATCTGGTGGGTTAATTCGCCGGTACGCCCTCGATAGCGACCGCTTAACGTGAGTTAGAATTGAATTTGACACGCCGATCCACCCTTTTGCTGCTGTCCCCGCAAGATGCTGTACCGTGATCCCTTTGTTATCTTGAGTGGCTTACGGGCACGGGACATTTCAAAGCCCGGCATTACGTTTATTGGATAGCTCGATGATATTAGGATCGAAGCGGTGGAACCTTCTTCGAACAATGTCCTGGCCAAATCTCTCTGAGAGGCCACCAAATGTGAAATGGCAGTCGATTAGGTCGCTTACATTTGTTTCGATAAATCCTATTTGTCGAATCCAACGACGAGAGATCGATTGCTCGAACCACTCGAAACGGTGACTTTTTCTTTATAAGAAAGAAATTGTACCGCGTTTAATCAAAATACGTATTACAAAAGAAAAAAGGAGGATGTCGCGAAGTAATTTTTTATGTTGCAGAATTTTTACGATCGATGCACTGCTACTATACGCGAAACGAAGTATTTTCGCGTTATCTCAAAGACCGCACACAATACTTGCAACTATCCACTTGCTCTATGTTCGTGAAACGTTAACAAATTCCAAATGTCGGTCTACCTATCTCTAACAAGCGCGGCAAGGCCTAACGCGAGCACTATCGTTCAGATCGACGAACTCGGCATGCGAACCTTGCCATGGTTTTCTTTGCGAAGAAACGGGAACCACGATTCGTTGCCGAGGAGAATAGAAGAACGAGAGAGACCGGGTGGTTTGTTGGTATCGTTTGGACGCTACCGAAGAGCGTGGTTTCTTTATTCGTTATCTCGAATTGCACGAAGTTCTCGTGGCTGGCGGATGTCGTCGTCGAAGAATCAAGAAACGGCGGAACGCGTCTATTAAATTTCCAGGAATGATCGCGAGGTGCGATAGGCTCGGTCACGCCGGCTGCAAAATGCGCCATGGACATGCATCTTCTCGCGTGAGGTACGCCTGCTGCTTTGACAAATCGCGTTTATATACCCATAGGACGTGATTGCGTCGTTAACGTCGAAAGAACTGTTCGCGAAAAGACAGGAATCGTCGTCAACGATCCGAATCTTCGATTTCGGCGGAAAACCGCCGTGTCGTCGAAAATGCCGCTTGCTCGAATTTACGTCTTCGTTGCTCGCGCGAAACGTCAACTTTATCGATCCCTGTTCCCGAGTCTTTAACTTTCTGACAAAATCTAAATTTTTTCCGGATCAAAGAGTATTAACGGAAATTAGAATAATTCGGATGAATGCGTTTAAGCGAAGCGAACGTAGAACGCAATCGCTTTGAGGAATCTACTTATATCGCAAATATCGTTGATGTAAAAAGAAGAGATATCTCGTGGAAGAAATATTCAACGGTTATCCCGGAGCTAGAAGCAGCATGCCGTTATAGGTTGTTATTGTGGCTGTCGAGCTACCAATTGAAAGAGAAGAATCGCGGAAAAAGAAGAGATGACGCGTCGCGCTTATAAACTGCTTATAAGCTGCTTATAAGCCCCTAATAAACCGCTTCGATTATTATTTATGGCTCTGTCTCGCGGTAATGAGAGACTCGAGAATCACGCGTTGATTTAGTTTCCTAGAATTTTTAGCCGAACGAAAGCCTGGTGACGGTGATACGTTATAAAGAAAACAAGATATCTTTTTATATTCCAGCTATCCGATTTCAGGGTGTATTACTAAGTCGTTCATCGATTGATTTTTTAATTCGAACGTGTATTCGAACTTTTTGGAACGTGTATCGTTTCGAGTGTTTTCTTTGTCGGTTAAATTATCTATATCCATTTACAGAACCCTCTACTCTACTTAACGCGAAGGACGGCAGTGAAAGATTATATTCCGATCGGAATTTGTAATTTGGCGTGTATAATGTGGCGTGTGTATGGAAAAATCGGAAATAACCATAGGAAGGGATAAAGAGTAGCGATTTACCGCTCGCCTTTCAAAACTTTACGCGTACCGATCGATTTCAGCGTCTCGGTCTAATTTTCTGACCCCGATACCGTTTTTTTCGAAAATCGAACCATTTTACTGTATTCTTTTTTCCCCTACCATATATGTAATTAGTGGCAAACAAGAACGTTTCGAGTACACGCTAACGATACTTCATCGAAACGTGTCTCGATTATTCGATCAATTTACTCGATCTTACCTAATCTAACAGACATAATATCGAGCCAGGTTAGAACGAACGAGCAATTTTCCTTTTTTAACGTCGTAGCACGATTCAACGGTATCTCGAAGAATAAGTTACGAGTTTCTCGCGATCGGTATATCATATACTCCGAAGCGTGAACCATCGTCGAATCCACAGCGAAGGAAAGAAATAGAATTACGATGTCCACAGTGGTAAGAGAAACGAAAGCCAACCATCGGTGGCTGCAATGGCTTCGATCTAGTAGGGACCAACGGCAATTAATTATTTACGCGTAGACCTAGCCACCAGCGAAAGGTTAGGAGGCGTGAATACAGTTGGTATACACACTTGCACGCGCACGCAATTTGATTCAATGTTCGCCGTTGTAGGGGAACAGGTTCTCCAGAGTACGTGCCGAGCCGGATCTGAATACGTGGTTAACATATAATTATCGGTAGTAGGTAATCAGAGGAGAGCTGCCCCTCGTCCAATTAATGCGTATCTATTTTGATGGATCTAAATGAACGATGGGTGGTCCTTATTACATTCGATAATTAAGCTTTTAATCGATCGCCTAACTCATCTCCACCAGTGGGAAAAAAACGTTGATGAAAGGTCAGCCGTACCGTGCGCTACCTTCCACTCGCTTTCTCCCGAGACCCTGAGAATCGTGAGAAGCTTCGCTACGAATACCTTATTTCGTGGATTTCGTGGATTCCGATCAGACCTTCGAAACGTTTAAAACAGTAAAAATCACGATGAAAATCTTGCTAAGAGCATTCGAGGATTTGCATAGGATCTACGGGCAATTCCCAAGTTCTAGCATCGATCGGCGGGAACGCAATTGGCTCGGTGCGGTTTGGAAAGGGTTTGGAAAGAGGCTCGATCGAACGATCATCCTCGAAAACTCGAACGAAACGTCCCCCGGAGTGGTTAGTCGCTGGAAGATTGGAAACACGCAGTAGGCCTCGAACACGCGGATACGGGGATAGTAAGTAACCAATGTACCGTCGCGAACTGTGTTTATGGGCGTCGCAATCATCGAGCAACGGGAGCCTTTTTTGTAAAAGCCAACTTCTCGGATAGCCATGGAGAGCGTTTGCATGTACATAGTGGTCCGTGGTAGCGATCATTATGCACCACCTACACGGGAGGTTCGTGGCAACTATTCTAATGACGGCATAAATCACGTTTCTCCGCAGGAAGCATTTATCATCATCGAGATCCTCGCTCCTCCCTCTTCTCCTCCTTCCTTTCCTTTCCTTTCCTTTCCTTTCCTTCGTTCGCCATCGACTTTTTCCGTCCACTCTTTCCCCCGGTTTACTCTCCTCCTTGTGCAAGCTATTCTATGCAGCTCGAATAGTTACATCCACCTTCTAGAAACCACCCCGAGGAATACGAACTCTCGCATGCCTTTTATCGAGAAATCAAGTTCCGCTACTCGAGGGAACGTCAACTTTCTTTTTCCTTTTTCGCGTTGACGCGCTCGAAAGTACAGGGACTGGCAGACAGCGAAGATGCGAGAATTTCTCGTTTCGTTGGAACGCCTCTCGTCCGCGTGTTCATTAAAGATTAGTTTAATGACGATGGGCTCGGTATCGATCACTCTTAATCGTCGCTGTTGTGCGTTCTTTTTAATGTCACCGTGATTGATCGATGACGTAATTAATTACGGTAATGACTCTGTAGCTCTCGGTAATTTCACATCGGCCCGAAAAATATCACGTCCCCGGAGGGCTGCTCTTTACATACGTATTCGATGCGTGTCGATTTCTTCTTTAACGCGATGCCAAGTTTTACCTTCTCATGGACACGGTACTGCAAAACACGACTGTCCACCGAATCAATGAATTATCGCACGATTGTCGCAACGATACTTTATACACTTACCTGCTTCACCACCTTTCGTAATACCTTTTAATGTATAATAAATCGATCTACCGAATCGTAAAGTTTCCAAGGCACGATTTTCTCGGTATAACGCGGAAACGTTCGCGATCAGCTATCGATGGTCGTGCGAGAGAGCGGTGCATTCCTTGATCTCGTTACTAGTACTCCATCCACCTTGGAACGGATTCCTCGAACTCTCGTGATCAAGGCGTTACGTTCTTCTACGCTGAATGAACCGATTACTATCGCGGATAAAATAAAAGGAGTCGTTACTCACCGGTTGCGATCTGGCTGTTGTATCTGTTTCGCTACTTGACAGGAAACGCGTGTAACGAAAGAAAGGCGCGGAGAATTTATACCTTACCGAGGCTAACGGTGAACAAATCTCTATACGTTGTCGATTCCTATAAAATCGACACCACACCGACGATGTACGATGTACGATGCGGAGATCTTTGTTGGCAAATCGCGGGAACGATATTCGATCGATTAGCAAATATTTGTTAAGGCTTAAACGCGAGTTTCTTAAAAATCGAATGCCGTCGAAACGTCTAACGACTTGATCGAAAGAAGAGAACGAGCCGTGCGATGGCAGCGCGTTGATCGATAACGCCTAACGAGCAATCGCACCAACGACTCCGGGTGTAATTGAACGGCGAGAAGCTGGACAATTAACGAGCAACGCACCGGTCGGTCGCGAGCAAAAGGGTTTTTCAAATGGGGGATCAGGGACGTAACCTCGGTTCTCTCGTACTGTTACAGCGTTGCGACAAGTGTACACACCCATGCTCGCGGTTAATGCGTCTTGTCTTCTGCGAGGAAACAAGCGTAAGAGGAACAAGCGATCGGTCGCGCAGCCTGACGTCATTCTCGATCCTTCGCGCGATTAGTCGACGAGCGGCTGCGCCGCGCGA
>NT_177000.1:106475-114213 GCF_000188095.3 Bombus impatiens
GCGAACGATATCGCGCGATTGACATTTCGAATAATTTATCGTCTCGTTAAAATACATCCTAGCGGGGCAGAAGGGCGTAATCCCGGTACTGGCATCGATACATCGTCTTGCAACCGCTTCTTCGGCTCCGTCACGCAATTAACCCCTTTTTCCAGTACAAGTCGACGCAAACACGACACTACCGTCCAGGTGCCAACGCTTGGAAGAAGACGTTGCTGCTTGCTTATACGCCATATCGAAACAACTTTTCATAAAAAGTGTTCGTCGCGTGAAATCTGCACACCTCCATACGTATTACGTGCGACGAACGGATAATTCGAACGAATGTAGCCACTAAGAAGGTCGTCAGACGAAGAACCGCTAGCAACGCTTGCTTCCGATTACCGAAAATAATTCCCGCTGAAAGAATCTATCGATTGGAACGAATGTGAAACTAACGTCGCTGTCTGGAACGGGATAATACGAACCATAAAACACATTTTGGCGAATCGAGCATTTTCGAATCGAGTTTCCATAGAGATGGTTGAGATAGGAGAGAGAGTTAAAATCCAGCGGAGAATTAGAAGCTAGTCGAAGGGAAGAGAACAAATTTCAACAAGTCGATATCCTATAATTTGACTAGAATCGATGTTCGTATTGTAGCAAATTAGTTTAAACTCTAAAGCTCGATCGTCGATCAAATTTCACGATTTATAAATACGGAGGTTAGCATCTTTTCGGAAAGACGCAAAAATAACTTTGCACGTTGGTCAGAGACTTTATTAGATCAGAAATATTATAAATTATTTTTAAAATACATCGATCTTCGCGACAGAAAGGGCAAAAAATGCGAGAGTCTCTTCACGTATGTTGCAAACACGTTCCATCTTGAACAGAATCGAGAGTGTAGAGCACAAACGGCACGTAAGTATAAAAATTCTACGGAATAAGAACGAGGTTCGCGGCTGGCACTCTACTTCTGCGTCTTCTTAATCTCCACTTCGAAGGAATTTCTATTACTCTGTAATTTTCCAATTATCGAGTACATATCTGGCATAACAGTATAGAGCTTAATCGAGTCGAGTGAAGTAAGAAATTCAGGAAGGCGTGTTCGGTTGGCGAACAAATAGCCGTTAATGAATTTATCTCTAGTCGTTATCGGCATCCGGATCGATCCAGAGCACATTTTTCCGCGACGGATGAGTCACGAGAAAGAAATAGAAACGAAGAAAGAGGAGGATCGAGCTGGCAAACGACGCAGATGCGATTATCGGGTCGATCCAACGGGGACGGGTATGGAAGCGGTGACCTCGGGCAATTACGAAAATGGGTGTAAAGCAAAGGAGTGAGACGAAGAATCGGAAAGGTGAGAAATCACGGGCATTGTCTCCTTGCTGTAACTTTGATACTTTACAAGCCGTCGAGCCAATCAAATTCAATTAGCTTTGACATTCGTTAGCGACCGTTCGCGTCGATGACAAATCGGCAGAACATACCTGCGCGATCGACGAACGATACCGAGGAAAGTTTACGGAGGAACGGTCTCGCGAATACGCTGCAACGTTTACAGAAACGAAATACCGATTGTTGATTCTTCACGGCATATAAATTGCTGATATTTATCGTACGGTTAATCACCTCGACTCCGTGAGAGTAACGCGATAAATTTCTTTGAAATTTTGATTACGCAACTGCTTTAAGAGTCGCCATATGCCGAGCATATTTACTTCTGAAAAACGCGATTTTCACGCTATTGTGGTAGGAAATTGATATTGATTCGTCCATTTCAAGGTGTTTTATGGTATAATAAAAACTTGTTAACCGTAAAATATCGTTGCTTATTAGCAACGCCTGTTGGCATAATTGTAATTTGCAAATTGCATTGCAGAAACGCTTAAATCCTGAAACAACAAAGGAGACATTCGCGAATCAATCGATACTTCCGCCAGGCGACGTAGAGAGATACCGCCGATGAAACTTTTTAACTTTGACTCGCTCGTAAATTCGATTCGATAATCGATACTCCATAATCTCAAATTTTCAAATTCTAAATTTCCAATCTGTCGCGATACTGGATAAATTATAGAACGCTTGTTGCTCTACGGTAACAATAAAATCTTCGTTAGAATCGATGTTCGTTTAAGCGAAAGCAACGTAACGGACACAAAGTGTTAGCTATCGAAGCAAGTGGATAGGATAACAAGGAACGTACAAGACACGACAGTGGATCCAGTGGACACGTCGACTAGGAGTTACCCGGCGTTAAACGTACGGGTATGTTTAGTACTACTCGAATGTACGCGTACCGATATTCAATTTCAATAAGCCGTACAAGTGTTTATCTCGGTCGCAACACGTGCAGCGTGAAAAGCGCATCGACGATCTATTCCCCGTTGTATTCAATATCGAGAGATGTAATCGAGGCGAGTAGACTCGAGACAAATTCAGTGTCGGTCGCTGGTCGGTCAGCCGCATCGACAACATCGTCACGAGCGTTACGCGGACGCTTATCGACAAGCTTTAGCCGCTATCGAGAATCGCGGATGGTACAGAGGCTGCAGTTGGTTTGGACGTGGATTTACACTTGCGACACGAAGCGGTGGAAAGGAGAAAAGACTCAAAGGCGTAAGCGTCGCGGAGCGTTCTCTGGTCCCAACTGCGAGCATGGGCGTCGACGGGTGACAGCATTGCGACCGCCCATCGATACACCTCGTTGGTCGGACAACAATAATTTATATATGCTAGATTATACACCGAGGTAGCCTTAATCGTTGCAGCGTATTGCCACGCGCGAGAATAACGACTGTTCGGCGACCATTAACTAACTACGATCGAGTCGGACCAAGTCCGATCGCCGGTTTCCGACACATTATGCTAATCCCACCTACCGTGGCTCTCCCTCTCTCCTTCGTCCCGCCTCACGCCCCGTCTCCGTGCCTTCTTTCCGTGTCGACCGCGCGTTAATTAACTCGATAGTTTACGCGAAAACCTCGTTCCAGACGCTGAACTTTCCCTGCTCGCGCCAACCGTTCTAGCCTTTCTCTTTAGAAAACTTCGCCTCTTGTATCGTTCCAATTGTTGCCAACGAATCGATTAAATAATTTCATTTGTTACGGCGCGTAGTTACCGCTTATCGTATCTTTCCATTTACCTCGCGTTTACCGAGAGGAAACAAAGGTTTTGTCCGTGCTTCCTCCGGGATATCGACGATCGCTCGTTTACTCTGCTCTTTCTTTTTCGCTTCCGTCTCTCTTCTTTTTTTTTTTTTTTCTGGAATTTTGACAGGTAAAACTTGTCGTAGCCGATGCACGAACGCAACAACGATCGAGATTGTTCCTTGGTATCGCTCCTCGAAGCAAAGGCAGACTCTCCTCCCCGTCCCCGAGGACGTTATTCAACATATTTGAGAAGAACCGCCCTCGGTAAAAAATAAATTAGATAAAATTGAATTCCTTGGTTTAGATCAGAGACAAACTTCGTAGTAGCCAGTTTCGCGTTATTTGACACTGTGAACGTTATTAGGAAAGGAACGTTATAGGAGATCTTGGGAAACTTTAAAAGTTCCGACAAAAAGCTAGGTATTTTGCGACGGAATAACGGAACCAGTCAGCGAGCTAGTTTCCCCCTGAGAATCGGATTGCTCGAAACGAAGCGGCGTCACGAGAGGCGACTAGTCAGTCCTCCTGCTGCCTGATATCTCGCGTGTTCGCGGCAATTAGAGGAAGGTGTGACAGATACGAAGAGGTTTTGCCGCGAAACGGGCAGAGAGGAAGGTGCAGAGCGTAACGCATGGCCGGCCATAAATTATCGGCCGGTGCACTGAATTAATCGGATCCTAGAAACGGAGGGGAAGACGGGGCGGCGCGCGTACATCGCGAAAAGGAGTCGGCCGGGGCCATAGAACGGCTGGCCAGCCATCCGACCAATTAAACGAACAAACAGACATCTAAATTGGACGGTTGACCTTTATAGAAATATATTTACTTGCGATTGGATGCATTGAATTGCCGCGGCTGGGCACGCATGCGCCGGACTCGAAATAACGAACGGCCGGTAGATCGTTCGATCGATAATGTCATCATCCATTTTCATTCACCGGTTCCAGTAACAGCTCGCCACGACGAAATTACTTAATTTGCGCTTCGGCTTCTCCCCTTCTCGGCTCTTTTGTCGGGATTCCGATCGTACGTTATCGGCGAACACCGAATGATCTACGACCGTTTCGGATCGTCTTTGCCGACCTCACGCCAACCGCGCGCAACTCGCTAACTCGTTGAAACTATCGCTTCGTTCTATCAACGAAACGGAGCAAAAAGCGAACGTCCGATCAACCACGACCGCACAACGCTGCACCGACGGAAAGTTTAGACCAGACGAGACTGTCTCTCGACTATCTACTCGCATCATCTATTCTATTTACATACTTGGGCTGGAAACATTCCGGCTCCGAAGCCTGCTCGATCGTAATCCGCACGATTCCATCGAAGAATTCGATTCGAGATGCGAGCGTAACAATGGCACCTGATTAACGTCGCGCCAATCGAAGGCGCAGAAACGAACGTCGAAACGGAGCAATCGATTCCGTCGACGAGAGACCGAGGTTCATCTTCGCCTCGAGATAAATCCGGATTAATCCGATGAGGCAGTCGGAAGCGACGCGCTGAATCTTAAGGGGATAAGGTTACGGATAAATACATATAACGCTTTGCAGTTAACCGGTTCCACGCACACTCGCGAACAGCAAAAGGGACAGGGAATTTATATGGATGGCGCTTTACGTGGATCCGACCGGCTAGCTAATAAACGTATCGAGTTTACAAATAAATTTAACGTCCATTCAACTTCTAAATTCAACATCCATTAGCGATATGCCGCGAAGTATCTCGCTATAAACTAGAAACGTTGTCGCTCTAAAGCTCCAACGTCGCGTCGAGCCACCGAACGTCTGCCGCGAATAACGTTCCAGCTTGCTCTCTCTCTCCGTTCGACTTAAATATTCGGGGTTTCCGGATGACGGACGGTTAAAGAAAGGAAGAAATACATGACGTAGAAAATTGAATTTTCTTTGAAGTACGCAGACCCTAGGCCGTTGTAAACCTGTCACTTTGTCGCTCGAATTCACGTTTTCGCTACAATGGTACTTTGCGGTATCCTGCGTTACCGTTCTTTGGAACATTCCGCGGAATGTCAGAGTTATTTTCTCGATAAAGCTCGACCTGTAAGAATCAAGAGATTCGGAATTTCTAATATCTACGATATAAATCCTATCGTAGCAAGATTTTAAAAGACGTGTAAAGGTCGATAGACGAACGCGTTCGCGCTCCTCCAGACTTGATTACCATTCAACGGCTTTTTTCGTAAGATGCTCCGAAATCGTTCTCGAATCGGTGTCGTGACGCATTCGGCGAACGAAGCCGATCTCATATTGGGAATAAAGAGCGCCGATTGAAAAGAAAAGAGAAGAGAAAAATCGAGCGCATCGTTAACCGAACGAACGACAATGTTCGTGGCGTGGTTGAAGCGTCGAAGCCACCACGGCAACAAATCACTCCTTATATAGTCGATCGGCGTTTCTGCGCGCTTAAGATGAAAAGAAACGGTGCAAAAAATAAAAGGTAGCCGCGGATGGGGGAGAAAAAGATGAAGATGAAGGAAGGAAAGGAAAGGGAACGGCGACGAAGAGAAAAGAGGAAAGGAGAGAAGAAGGATCGAGCCGTGAGGCCCCATGCGGCGCTGAATCACGCTCGGTCCTTTTTCACTTTGCGGTCCTTCAACGGTGCGGTGCCTCTGTTGGAGTTGGGCTTACCTCTTTGTAAGACTGGCGCCGTGATTTTTCACGGTCGGCGTCGGAGAATTGTTGAAACACGGCCAACCCTGGCTCGCTCGACTTGTATTTCAGGCCCTTCGCCTGGCCGTCTTACCTATTTCTACCGCGCCAACCTAGCTGCATCTCCTCCTCCAATCGATTATTTCCCACTACATATTTTTACAAGGAATTCTCGGTTTATAGGACTCTCGTATGAATTCCGATTTCGTTCCTAAGATTCTTCGTATAAATTATATGTCCGCTGGAACAGCTATTCGACCAAAGTTGCTCGCCAACCGATAAAAATTTTTTTATTCCGAATCGCTCTTTTCTACCGAGCAAGGAGAGAAAGAGAGAGAGAGAGTGAGAGAGAGAGATCGTTTTTTAAATTTTGACACGTCGACTGACGATTTAACATCGTTAGGATCGAACGATGCGAATTGGAAACGACGATAAACGGTCGACGCGATCGAGAGATTTTTAATGAAAGAACGGAAGGACGCGTGAAAAATGAGGCGCGAATTCGAAATTCGTATCGAGTGGATCTATACGGCTGGTGGATGTTGTACTCGATTGTAACGGCAGCGATAAAGGGGAAGCAGATAAAGAGAGCGATAGCGGAAGAAGCGAACAGAAAGAGTGGGCGTAAAATGAGAATTTGTAAATCGAAATCAGACGATGGGTGTTCCGCCGATCAATTGCTATTTGACGGAGAACGGTGAACACTATCGACGATCGAGAATGATTAATGACGCGGCACAGCTATAAACGCGGTAATCTGTACCGGCATCGAACGAAACCGATTTTCATTATACCGTTTTTCGTTTCCAAGGTGTTGCCCACGAGGCCCGCCTCTACGTACGCCTTCCGAAACGGCTATTCTTCGATCTCCGACTAGCAAATGGCTGAACACGGCGAAACAAACAGGGTTATTCTCGAAATGACAAATCGAAACGAACATAGAACGAATGATTTCGTAAGAAGAGCAACAGTTGTCCGTTTAGGAAAGTTACTTTTTAGATTGCTTCAACGCGTTAAATTATTTAGATTTTTGTCAGAATGTTTCTTCCGAGATTTAACGCCTAAAAGAGAGAGAGAGAGAGAGAGAGAGAGAGAGAAAGAGAGAAGCGATGTTTATGCAACGTGCATAAAATTCTATTGCACTGCATAAAGTTTTGCGGTAAAGTACTTAACTACATTCGTAATAGTTGCAAGTTCTACAATTGAGATAGAAGCACAGATTACTACTCGAGCGTAATAACCATCGCTTTAACGCGAAAAGTCTTTATAGGTGAAATTTCTCTTATATAGTCAGGTTCGCTAAATTTTGGATGTAGAAGAAAATGTAATCGTTGTAGCAACGAAACGTAAAGCTCGGCGTTAGTTTTTAAGACAGACTTTGGTAAAGAATAATTTGATAATTATCGAACGTCGAAAGACTTTGACGACTAACAAAGTCACTAACAAAGTCAACGTAAGAGAACCGAGTTTAAATATTACAAGCTTGGAATAACGCGACATTTCGAACGGCAAGAACGGATCTCGAGGAAGAGAATACAGCGGACGGCATCGGACCGAGAAAATGCACATTAGCGAAACAGAAGCGACGAATTCGGTAGACAGAAACTATCGCGCGAACACGTTTGACCGAGAGAAAATCCCGTGTAGACGGTCTCGCTATGACACAATCTCGGTAGTTGTCTCTGGATAGAATCGGAACAAAGAGTCCGTGTAAGACGAGATAGTTGGTTTCGTGTTTCAGGCGGGCATGCTGCGTGGCGATGACGGCGAGTTCTGGTTGGAACCAGTCGCCGTGTCCCCGGAAGAAGAACAAGTTCGGCTGGAGGTTCGGCTGGAAGACGCCGGCGCCGAGAGCCGTACCACGGCCGGACTCTACCGGAACTCGGTGCTCGGCAGGCCGCATCTCGTGTTTCGTAGGTCCGTGGAGCAGCC
>NT_177000.1:115052-121592 GCF_000188095.3 Bombus impatiens
CGTGTTTCGTAGGTCCGTGGAGCAGCCGCAGCTCGAAATCGGCGCCGCCGGCCGCACCAGACGCCGACGAAAAAAGAAGAGAAAACTCGAGAGAAACTGTGGCACTCGCGGTGAGAATCCACCGACACCGTTCTCCCCTTCTACTTCTTCCGCGCAGCCTTTCATTGCCTCTCTTCTTCTTGTCTCCCGAGATTCCTTCTCCTCCTCCTCTTTCTTCCCTTTCCTTTTTTCCCCTTTCGTCGATCCTTCCATCCCTTGGTTTCTTCGCTCGACTACTTTCGATTCTCGATTTCTTTTTGTTCCGGCAAGGACCGGGACCAAAGGCGACTATTAGCCGCGCGCGTCTGTCTGACTCTTTTTTTCTTGTTCTACTTGCTGAACCGCTCGATCGTACGCCGATAAAATTCTTCGAAACTTTAACGCGAAAGAGAAGAACTTTCGTTACGACGATGAAATTTATTATCGGCTAAGGGTAAAAGGAAATTAACCGAGATTCCGAAAAGTTGGTCGATACCAACGTAACAATTCGCACCTTCGTATTCTTATTTTTACTCGTGAAATAATTACGGGCCACATTTTATGGAAGGAACTTGCCATGACCCATAATTTAGACACTAGGTCGAATCTCCAGTTTTGCCCTCCCAACTCGTTCTCTTCCCCCTTCGTCCGTTCTTTTTTCCATTTCTCTCGCTAGGAACATTTATGCCGTCTGAGGCTACGACGGGGTAATTGGATACACGAGCTGCAAAGCGTGGGCGTGTCGACGCCAAACGTTATCTCCTTATCGATGAAATTGCTTCGGGATACGACAAACGTTACCGCGCGAAAATTTTTCTCTCGTTAATTACGGACTCGTGTAATTAGAGATTATTTCGGTATGCAGCCGACGCGGTTACAACTGTTTCTAATTAGACGACGCTATTTTTGACATTTTTATACTCGTGTTTCCCGTTCTATTCGCACGCGCTGTATCTTTAAATGGATTCTGTTACTACGTTCTGTTATTACGTATAATGAATTTTATCGTTCTAGTTGCGTTACGTAACAACTTTGACGTAGATCATCCGTAGGGTATAGGCGTAACTCGTTTAACGGATTACCGCCAACTTTTTGCCATCCTAGATCTTTATCCCAATGTTAATACATGACGGGTTTCTACGATATATGCGCATACGTAACAGATAGAACGTAAAAGATCGAGATACAGCTTACTGCCTGCTAATATACAGGTAGAATAACTTGTTAGCAAGCTCGACAGCAAGAAAGATATTATCTATAATCTTATAACGTTATTAAATAAAGCTACTTTTATTGTTATTAAATCTTGCGAGATTAGGATTTTCCTTTTTTCGGAATCCTTTGGCTAATTGTAAGTGTAACGACATACGCTTCCACATGCACGAGTAGGTACGAGTTTAATCACGACACTCGAAACTCGTAGTTTATTTCGTTCGACGATACCAAAATCTGTAATAGGGACTAATTGTCCATGGCACGATATATCTCTGTCAGTCAACTGGAAGACTAGTTCTCGGTGCTGACCGTAAATCAATTTTAACAAATGCTAAAGCCACGCCTTGTTTCCTCCTGTTTGTGCTTCTCGAGCACCATCGCTGCCGTCGTTGTCGTCGCCTGAAACGGCACTTCCGCTAATTACACCGATGCGAACTACGAACGATGCGTGTCCGATATAAAAAGAAACCGTCTGGAGTCTAACTGCGCGTCAACGAGCTTCTAATTAATAACGAACCAACCAACAAATAACGAACAGAAGAAGGGGCATAGCGAGGGCAAAGATATGAGAAGCAAATGGAAGACGAATGGGTAGCGGCACCTACAGCGAGAACGGACCGATATCCTCTTTTTTCCCCATCTTCGTGTTCCCGTTCTCATTCCCATTCTCATTACCATTCCTATCCCCGTTTCCCTCCCATGACATCGCACGGTGGCCTGTTCGTTCGCTAGCGGCGCGTATTACGAGTATTTATGCCGTTTACGTATAATGTAATTGGACGCGTCTCGATATGGAACGTGGGCGTTCCAGCGACGTTCTCTGCTCGTTCTTTCGCCGGCACCAACATCTTTGATCGCGTCGCGAAAAATTGCAACTCGATATTTACGAGCTTGTCGGCAAACGTTTCGATAAGATCTCACCGATAATCCATCTTCGTTCGGCCACTAATTATCTCGAAATTAGATATATCGATATATCACGCGACGAATCGTCGGTATTTCTTAACGACAGAATAGGTGTGTCAACGCAAAACGTGTTCGTAAAATCTCTGAATCATATAGCGTTTCCTTCGCGATCTCGCTGTATGTTTCGATCGATATTGGATAGAGTCGAGACCTTGCGATTTCATATTTTTCGTTGACGAAATAAGCAGCTGGTTCGATGGGAGAAAAAAGTAGGCCGATAGATATGGAAGTAAGGTGTTTCACGTTGCCCTTTTGTTGCGAACGTCAACGACGAAACTCTGGGAAATTAACTACGCGGACAATTAAATTTGCGTGAACCGAAATCGGTGGTTGGACTTCGGACAAAGTGTCCAAAGGAGCGCGATTAATCGGGCTAATTTGGTCACGAATTTCCAAAGTGTTAATCCACGGCCGACGTGTTTGCCGCGATTCCCGCGTGCAACCTATTAACCGAGTGACGAGACCGCGTTTCAGCAGATTAAACGACTTTACGGAGAAACCGATACGAAGGTAAGATCCGAGCGGGCTGATAGGCGGCAACGTGGTCGACGGGGGATAATCCAATTCGCCGCAAACCCGTAATTAAGTACAATGAATATCCATTTCGGCAAGCGGGCCGATCTATCGGATGGCTCGAATGAAATCTTAATTGCACGCCTCTGCGATCGAGCAATCTGCATAAATTAAGAGACCGTCTTACGTGCTCGCGGTGTGTACGTCTTTTTCGAGATAGAAGGTACAGGTTAGATCCGCAGATAGCTCCGGTAATTTCAAACGTTGAATTACCGAGCAAGATCGATGGGCCCGCGTGAAAATTAAACATCCGTTTCGCATTTTTCCTCCGTATGTAATTCGTTGTTCGACCAGTCGATTCCAAAGGAATCTAAATAGCGCTTTTACGATATTTTAACGGTGGCACGCGCGGACTCGCGTTTGATCGCGTTTTCGAATCGCTCGATTTTGCCACGAGCCACGTGGAAAACGACAAATCGATTTTCCCGTAAATCGACACTTTGGATAGATCGTAGATCAGCGGGTATATCGGATCAACCGTATCGCGTTGCATCGCGTCAGGTAGCCGAAATCCGACAAACCATTAATTATTCCGGTCGGCATCGGTTCATCGATGACCGCATCGAGAAAATGGAATTCCTTTTCACGAAAATCAAACGCGACCGCGTAAAGGGGAATTCCATTGAACCGGATAGGAATTTCATATCGAGCGGGATGCTAATCAAAGACCGGGGGTTGCGTTGTTGTTGCACAGAGCCGAGGCGGCTGACGGAAACACGGCTCGAATGGCAAACGCAATCGGGACTGGTACAGGTTCAAGGACGAGGCCGAAGAAAACATCATCAGACGAAACGATGGCAACGTGCCAAGAGATCGATCAGCCGACCGCGTCACGTCGAGGCTCTCGTTGTCGCTGACACGACGATGATGGCTTTTCATCAGGACGGCGACGTTGAGACGTATCTGCTGACCATCATGAACATGGTGTCCTCCCTCTACCTCGATCCTACCATAGGGAATTTCATTAACGTCGTCGTGGTCAGGATTATCCTCGTCGAGGAGGACGACGCGGAAGTACGTGCGAATTACGCCGGTGATGTGCGTTACGTTCAACAACTAGATGCACGGCACGGTTTACACGATACCGTGTTTTATCTAGTTTACTATTATAACAATCGGATATAAGATTCGGTAAAATCAATTTGCTTTCTCCCAAAGAGGCGGCTACGGTCAACCGATCGAAATGCCGTTGCAATATCGCATTAATGCTTTTGAAGCGATCTTCTTATCGTCCATCTATCTGTCTATCTATTTATCCTGTTAACTAACGACGATTGTACCGGTACTCCCAAAATCGCTAAACAAAGCGTCGAAACGATTCCACATCACGCGCGTTCATCATCCGTAAAATATTGGATCGTTTCGTTGGTTGAACGAATCACGAGGAAAACGTTTGAATGCTAGGGCAATGTCGAACGTTCGGATCGGTTGACACGCTCGTAAACCGTAGCCACTGAACGATCGAAAACGAATTCCACGGCGGGAGAAAATGCGCGCATTTCTATTCAACTGGCCGCGAAACGGTCCGACTAACGTCTGTTTTCAGCAAGGACTGGACATCACGGTGAACGCGGACAGGACGCTGTACAATTTCTGCAAATGGCAACAGAAACTGAATCCGGTGGACGACTCGCATCCGAATCACCACGACGTGGCGATTCTGGTGACGAGGGAGGACATCTGCTCGAGAGCGAACACGCCGTGTAGTACTCTGGGAGTGGCTCACGTAGCCGGCATGTGCCAACCGGACCGCAGCTGCAGCGTCAACGAAGACAATGGAATCACGCTCGCGCACACCATCACCCACGAATTGGGACACAAGTGAGTGGAAACGTTCGATCGATCTTTAAGTTAAAAAAAGAAAAAAAAAAAGAAACAAGAAATAGATAACGATTCCATCGGTCGAACGTCGCTGGCAAACTTGCCTCTAAATTTCCGCTGAATTTTCCGAGAAAAAGTAGCGACTCGTCGGAAGTGAATTATCTTCGCGAGACTCGAGTATTACCTCCGTGTAATCCAGAGAAATTTATTACCTCTTTTTTATTAGATCCTTAGAAGCGCACTTAGTCTGGCCAAGCTTCTTTGCCTCGCAGCGATTACTCCAAACATATTTCATATTTCTCGGTGATCAAGAGTCCTCGATTTGGCTAACTTTTTATCGATCGGTAGTACGTTTTAATGGTATATGTGAATTTATATTCCGACTGGATGACTTGTATTCTCTTTGTCTCCTGGCATTAACTCTAAATGCGACAAACTAGACTCGTAACGGAGTTCAACTTTAATCTCAATTTGTCTTAACCTCTGAAATTTAAAGAGGCATTAAACATAAACTATCATACTGGCTGCTGTTTCCTGTTAACTCGAAAGGTATTCAAAGTACTTTGGCCATTTTATTTTCAACCTTTCTCACCAAATTTTCGTTGCCGTAGAGTTTCACTTTGCTTCTAATAAAAATTTACTATTAAACATCTGCTCTTTCTATTATACGATTATCTACGTATCAAAGTACCAAAATATTATAAAATATTATCAAAACGCACGCACATGAAACTAACTAATATTATCATCCGCAAAAAATTGGCCGAATCGATGCGTAACTCGTTTGGTCAGCTAACGGAGAATCCAATTCCCCGTGCTCGTTATTAAGCGCAATTTGCTTTTATTAATATAATAACCGATAACGCGACCTCGTTATCGCGTTTGCCGCTTATTTGGCTGGAATCGTATCGCGGGCAGGCACACGCGAAATCACGATTCGTCCGAAATCGAAATGACTCGCGACAATGACACGATTTTCGCTGCAGCTTTGGCATGTACCACGATACGGAAAAAATCGGCTGCAGCAAACGAGACGGTGACACCCTGCACGTGATGACGCCGACCTTCGAAGTGGACACCATTGGCGTCGCCTGGTCCAGATGTTCTAGAAGGGACATTACCAATTTTTTGGAGTAAGAAATTTCAAAATCTCTTTCGACAACATCAACTGTCGTTTCAGATGCGTCGTTCGAAAAGTCTGAACAACGAGTTCAATTGTTTTGCCAGATAGCGTGTGTTCGAAGCTTTAAAAGCTTTAAGAGAAGGAAAGTTTTTAAAGAAAGTTTCAAAACTTCCACAGTCAAGGGAAAGGCGAATGCTTGGAAGACGAACCGGCGGACAACGATTACTCGTATCCAGAGTTACCGCCTGGCGCGATGTATAACGCGGAGCACCAATGCAGGCTTCAGTTCGGCGTCAGGGAAGCTTCCGTTTGCTCGCCCTTGCAGGAGGTGATGAACAAAAGTAAATCGAGTACGGGGCAATTTTAGACCGGTGAATAGAGATCGGTGATTTTGTTCACAGATCTGTTCTAAATTATGGTGCATCGTCGATGGCACTTGCACCACCATGCTTCATCCGGCCGCCCCGGGGACACACTGTGGCAAACACATGGTAAGAATATTAGATGCGTAATTATACACATAGCGTTATGCGATCGTAGTTCCCAATGAATAACAATTAGCCACAAATTTATATGATTGAATTGATTAATTTAATTCTCTATTTCACCGCGTCGTCGTGTCATTTCGTATTCGAGAAGAAACAATAGAAAATAATATCGTAAGATATAATGTTGTAACAATGAGAAATATAACATTAACGGGTAACGATAAAAATGAAAAGGAGAATAAAGCGGTTTCGAGCACGACATTCTCTCTTTTGATAATCGACGTTCATTGGTCCTCTGGATATTCATAACGCTCTAAAAAAAAAAAAAAAAAAAAA
>NT_177000.1:122025-170959 GCF_000188095.3 Bombus impatiens
AAAAAAAAAAAAAAAAAAAAAAAAAAAAAAAATAGATAAAAATAGAATAAATAAGTCAACCAGCCATTAAACTGATTTTCGATAACGCGCGCGAATTTTGCCGTAGTGGTGTCAGAACCAGGAATGCGTGCCAATTGTGGACAAACCGCGTCAAATCGACGGCGGATGGGGCGAGTGGGGCTCTTGGAGCGAGTGTTCGAGAACCTGTGGTGCGGGCGTTTCGATCGTCGAGCGGAAATGCGACCATCCGGAACCAGCGCACGGTGGTAAATTCTGCATCGGGGAAAGACGTCGATATAAAATCTGTAACACCGATCCGTGCCCGGAAGAGACGGCCAGTTTCAGAGCAGTTCAGTGCAGCCATTACGACGGCAAAGAATACAAAGGGAAGAATTACACTTGGCTGCCGTATTTCGATCAGAGTAAGCCACTAGTTTTTGGACTCTTTCGTCGAAGATACTACGGACGAGTACTTTTCGCAATAAACAATGCTGTAAATAACGCTAAACGGTTCCTTGCTATTTGACAGTAAAATATCATCGAATTTAATAAACAGTTGAAAGTTACTTTTTGCCAAGTAATCTACGATCGTTCGATATTCCATTCGACTTGAATCCGTACAACACTAATGAATATCGTCCTTAATTGAAGCGGAACCCTGCGAGCTATATTGCACCGACACAGAGGAAAGCGTGATCGTTCCATGGGGTGAAGCCGCTCTCGATGGCACACCCTGTAACGTCGGTACCAGAGACATGTGCATTGCTGGAATCTGTCGAGTCAGTCTATTTTTCTAGACGATATTTTCAACAATATCCGTATCTTTCCTTCTCTATTCTGTTCTCTATTTTTCGATTGTAATTAACGGTGTAGAAAGTTGGCTGTGATTGGACGGTCGATTCAGATGCCACGGAAGATCGTTGTGGAATCTGCCATGGCGATGGAACTCAATGCGAAACGACAGGCGGAATTTACGACAAAAACGACGGTCCAGGATACAAGGAAGTGGTCGTTGTCCCCAATGGATCGAGAAATATAAAAATCGAAGAAATTGGAAACAGCAAAAATTACATTGGAATAGGTGTGCCAAATTCCGACAAATATTTCCTTAATGGAAAACGGTAAGTAATAATCCAAGATGTGTTCATCGTCGGTTACGTTATATCGATCGCGTTAATATCGATAATCCAATTGATTGTGTATCTCTTTGTATCGGCTAACGAAATAATAAATTCCGAATGAAAAGTAAAAGACGTTGGAGAGATATTACGATCTAGAGCTATGATCTTCATTCCAATTGAACAGGCAGATCACTTTAGCAGGGGAATACCAAGTGGCCGGAACTCCAGCTCTGTACGAGCGCGATCGCGACAGAGAAAAGGTCAGAATTCCTGGCCCGATCAAAGAGGACATCGCAGTCTATGTACGTAATAGTAACTAATTAACTAACTCTTTTCTTTTCGTTTTATTCCACGTATGCTTCCTCTCGACAAATTGCTTATCCGTCTCATTCGCTTTTTCCTCGATTCTTCGAGCGTGGACACGTATATTCGCTACGAATTCTTTAGCTACTTTCTTCCCATTCTCAATAATTTTGTCCCATCACTTCAGTTGATTTCCAGAGGACATTATCGGAATTTCGGGCTGCGATACGAGTACACAGTGCCGAAAAAGGAGCCTGATCGGGCACCGGAATACTCGTGGGTATTTTCCGACTGGTCGCTGTGCACGGCCACTTGCGGCGGTGGCACGCAAACCTCCAAAGCACTCTGCAACGAGAAGAAGAGCGGGGTCGTCGAGGACCACTTTTGCGAGGGCATCGAAAAGCCGGAATCGATTTTGCGAGAATGCAATCTGAATCCATGCCCAGCCAGGTAAAACGAAAGCCCAGCCTCCATGGTATAGGAAAAATCGGATTAAAGCTTCTCGGTCGCGATAATATGGGGGTACATTGAATCTGACCACAGACAAATTTTATTTATCGTTCGACTCGACGTTCCGACCGCTCCAATGCGACATCCAATGCAACTTGATTCGTTGACTTTCGCTTTTGTTAAAAAGATACATAACAGCTTTTCTTTTCTTTTTCGTTTTAATTAACTCGAACGAATTTGACAATAACGAATTCGAATAATATACTCAAACGATAATCGATTGTTTCGTTTTGCCAAAATTAGATGGTGGATCGGTCCATGGCAAATGTGCCCGGTATCGTGCGGAGAGGGTGCTCTTCGAAAACGATCGGTGATGTGTGTCTCTTCGGGAGTGGGCCCCGATAGATCGGATTTGGCTCTGCCCGATCGAGACTGTAACCGGGACGTGAGACCCGAAGAGGTCAGCCCGTGTCTAAACTTACCCCCTTGCAGCTCCACCGAACCACCATTGATCGTCTACGCGGACAACAAGGATGCCTCTTTCTACAACGTGAGCTCCAACGATCAAAATGGAATCACGATCGTCGATAGTCTTACTACCGAGGAGCCAGAGATCCTCGAATTCGACAATGTGGTCGATGAAAATCCAGATAATTCCATGTATAATACCAAGTCGAAGTGGATCGTCTCGAAATGGAGTCATTGTACGAATGGTAAGAGAACTAGGAAGGTGACCTGCTCGATGCAAGGAGACTGTAATCCAGAAAACAAGCCGGCCACCATCGAACTTTGCCAAGGTGGGAGATGGATCACCGGTGAGTTATTCATTATCATGGCATAAAATATACTGTTATCCTTCTTATTTTCAATCTATAACTAGAACAAGTTGCTCGCGTATATCCAAAGAGTCACGTAAGAATTAAAAAAGGCCAATAAGTCGAGTCGGATTAAGACAGCATAATTATTTTCATGGTTGGTCGTTTATGTCACGCTAAGACGGTAATCGAGTTTATCCGTGCTGCTAATAATATCTTTTTGAAGCCTGGCCCGTTGCCAAAGACAACAAGGAGACGATCGAGCGTATAAAACCTCCGTCTTTATGGGCATGCTTACAGGAAAATGGGAGTCCTGCAACGCGAGCTGCCTCGTGAGAGTCGGCGTTAAGCGAAGGGAAGTCGAGTGTCGTGATCGTATAACAGAATTACTGTCCGACGATTGCAACCCCGAGAGAAAGCCGATCGATACGAGGCGTTGTTATCATAGGCGGCAATGCGCGAACGATAAATCTGGTAATTGCACACGCCAGAGGGAATCGGTCATTAAAGGATATCCGTAACTACCTGAACGTATGCATGGAAACTCGTTATTTCTTTTCTTTTCTTTCGCCCCTTTAATGCGTATCTGGAAAGCAACAGTTTTCACGGATCATTAACCACAGTGTACGTATACCGGGAATTAATGTCTTCAAGCGAACGGTTTACGATACACTTCTCCGCAAGTATCTTCTTCCTTCGTTTCTTCTATGATATTAATTATCATAGTTACGCGCGCGCGCTTGTATGTGTGTGTGTGTAAGAGCTTCGTTTAACGACTCGCAATAATACAAGCTAGCATTGATGCTGATTCTTGCTAATTCTTGCATTTTAATATATTCCTTCTTATCAGTTTACACTAGACAGAACTAATAAAAAGAGAAAGATTTCGATGTAATCTATCAACTAATTATGATTAGGTTTCTTTAGATATGTAACGTAAAAACAAATAAAACTGTTTCAGAGTGCAAGGATACTATTGTCCCAGCCTCAATGTGCGCGTCATATAGGCGCATGTGCGATGTGTCATTGATCGTGCAGGATAAATGCTGTGCCACGTGTTTCAAAAAACGAAGACACAGTCGTCGCGACAGAAGACACATTCCCGATCATTGACGAGTCGAAAATCCAGCAGCCGAATCGATCAACTTTCGCTTTTGAACAACGCTTCTAGATCCAGCCTAAAACAGGATCCGTCCTATGTCTGTACTTGCTTCGAAGATTGTCGGAAAACCGCGTAATATATTCCTAATACGGCCGAGTTAAACATCGAATTTCGATGCAATACAGTCAAGTAACAATAAAAAAAGTGACGAAAATTCAAAGTGTACCTAACATTCCGATATAAATGACATTATAATGAAGTATAAATTTTAGACACTGTCATAAAGTTTCCGAATAAACAAATTAACAACATCGTACGTAAATTTAAGGTGAATATTCGTAACTTTGTAGCTCTAACGATACAACGGTGCAAATACATATAAAAGTTAATGAGATTTCCAAGATGTACAAATATACGCAAAATGTGAAAATATATCGAATTTCTGTATATATATACAAAATATGTATAAACACTCGATATATTTTTGAATTAAATGTAACGTTACGAATTTTAAGGTACGTGTCCACTTGAGTGTACAACTATCGCGAGTTGCTCTTTACAGTATTTCCCACAACTGGACATTGCTGAGTGACTATCTGATCTGATGATTCTATGTAATAAATCAATAACATAAATTTGTACTAAAATAAACAAACTGCTATATTCTTTATTTGATTATAATATCGTTAGATTAAAATCCCTTTTCAAATAAAATATAAGAAAGCCTTTTTCCGCTAAAATGTAAATTTTACATATCTTATTATTGTTTATACATATATTTTATTAGCAAAATGATATACTTGATATTTTTATGGTACTAAACTTTTGTACAATCATATACGTATATGTAAGACTGCGACTCTTCAACTGTTCGTGCAACTCATTTACACAAAAAAAAAAAAAAAAAAAAAAAACGTAGAATAAAAGACAAATTTAATTCTTGAACAACCAATGAATAAAACGAAATATTTTGAGATAAGTGATTCCTTATAATGAATTAACCTCTTAATATATAAATAGAATGAAACTCTATACGTTCATTGTGTACATAGCATACAATAAACAAATTACATATCCCAAACGTCGTTGGTATGTCAAGGGTTTAATCTTTAATCTGCAAATTTCTAAAATGCAGATAGAAAATGTCTAATATCGATTACAAACTACTTTATCTAATTTCATATTTATTTCAAGTATATGATACACATTCTCCTACTTTTTGTAATAGTTATTTACTTTACAAATTTGAGAATACAGCTACAAAAGATCGTCTATCCCTTTTTTTGAGCGTTATATTTATTTACATTACACGAAATGTACAGCGGAACCCCCATTACTCCGATCCATATAGCTATACCAAATGCCACTTTTTCCTGCAATGAAAAAGATATTATTGCCAATTATATAGTTTAAACGGTCTATAATGTTACAGATATTATCATTATAACGATACTACATATATGTAAAATACATCAAGAATGTCATTTTAAATCAAATGCCTAAGTAATTATCGTTATAATTAATTTTAAGTTATTTATCAACCTTTTATACTTTTATATTCGCATAAATTTTATTCCAACAATGTATCATATATAACTAAAGTTAAATATATAATATGCTATATCATCCAAACATAAAACTTAATTAATTCTTTGCATTTGAAATTTACGCTTTTTCACAATAATAATGTATAAAGTTTATCTATATCCTTAAATAAATATACTGAACGGACTAATAAATACTTTTATGTAGCTCAAATTAATTCATATATTGGTTTTATTAAAAACAATCGTACAATTTTAAGAGATTATTAATATTTGCAAAATTTAATAAAAACGCCCCAAAAATCAATTAGCCTGTTACATAACATAACCTTATATATGAATTACCGATATAAATGTTGACGAAAATGCTTTTCGAACTGTAAACAGAACACTGTCCTTATAGTAGACAAATTTTTTGATTCAAAATAAATATTTAATTGCTGCCGTCAGTTTCTTATGTAAGTGCATTTAACAAAAATAGTACTTACGGCAAAAGGTATCCTAACCCTTGGTGGTGTAGCAAGAATTGTTCTACGTTGATTCTGACATACATTTAGTAATCTCGGTACTTTTCTAACTGCGTTTTGAATCGCGTACATGTTTTTTCTTTTCACAAAATTTAACCCTTAGAAAGAACTTACTCGCTGTGCGAATCAAAGACGAATAATGAATAGAAAGGTCATCGATGAGAAAATTCAGCAAACTGCACGATTTATGAATTACCGCCTCTAGCGGTCAAACGACCCAACTACACGCACATTTACTTCCTCCGGTACTTTCAGCCGTAGGAACGAGAGGGGGAATGTAAATACGTTCGTACCGGAGTTAACCGGAATATGCCAATGCTTAGGGGCGATTTGAAAATGAGCGGTAAAACGTTACACCATACCGTTATAACAAGAAGTTTCTGTAGACTTGATATTACAACGATTAGTAATATGATCTCATTCTATTTTGACATGAAAATAATAATTATACTTTCAAACGATGTAATGAAAAATTGTATGTTAGGTAGTTTATACAATTTTAGATAATCGTCTTTGCTTCAATTTATTAATTGCGTTCCCCAGGAAATAAATATCTATTCTTCATTAAGAAGTGTTTATGAACTTATACTTTTATTGAGATAATACACATATGAACAAAAACCTTTTTCAGACATACAGACTATCTACCAAGTAAAGAAAAGCTTTTTATAGCATATTCTTTTCTTGTTGTCCTTCTTGACCGGTGAGGTAGAACATGGAATAAATAATTTGTACCATAGAAAAATTATTAAAATTACATAAGATAGTGTAAATAAGTAATATAAAAAATATATACAATACATCTATATTTCTATGTAGAAACGCACACACATATTCGTAAGTACGAATTGTCATTCAACGTACAACACACACACACACAAATCAACACATTAGTCTTTATAGCTCACTATTAAAAAGTTGCTTTGCTTCTGTAAGAAACAATTGATCCCTGAGTTTCATCTCCAATACATGCTCACTTCTTACATGCCTTTGACAAAATCAGTTCCATGTGTAAATAAATAAGAATTCATTCACAACAACATTCGCATGAAGCTAGCAACAACAAAATTGTGACACTCCTAACAACTATTCTTTTAAATATAATACAATCGATGTTAAAAATTGCATGGAGTCGCTTTTGGTTACAATTATGTAATAAATAATTAAATGGATTATTCTATATTCATTCGATAGGTATCACCCAAGGGTGATCCGGTATAATACCATATTGTATATCAGTTAAATGTTTCAAGAACATTTTGTAAACAGGATTAGAGTGCTCCATCGTTGGTATATGCAATGGTTGTCCAACATATTCTATGTAAGATACAGGACTAATTATGCAAGCTGTTCCTGCTCCAAATATTTCCAACAACTAAAATAAAATTGTAATTTCTATGAAGTTGAAACAAATTTTAAATAAAGAATAATTAAGATAGGATATCTTACTCTGTTTTCTGAAAGTAACTGACAAACTTCGTTCATACAAAATTTCCTTTCACTGACTTTAAATTGATTCCATTCTCTGGCTAATGCTAAAATAGAATTTCTTGTAACTCCAGGAAGAATTAAATCACTTGTTAATGGTGGTGTTATTAACTCTTTTTCTGAAATTATAACATATTTATAAAAGTAATATGAAATTATACAGTGAAACTATATAGTTGTGGAACAAGCAATTAAACGAAAAATGTAAAATGATGCTCACCACCATCATCATTTATAAAGAACATGAAAATGTTCATAGTCCCGGCCTCAGTTACTTCATTATCTTCTCCATAAAGCCATAATACTTGTTGCAAACCCTTCTCTATAGCTTCCTTTTGTACATATATAGTAGGCCCATAATTGCTACCTACTTTGTAGCTACCACAACCACCTGGCCATGCTCTTGTATATTGGGGATCAGCCAGTAAAGATATGCCAATATTTTCTTTTGTTTTGTTAAAGTAAGAGCCAACAGGTGACAAAATAATATAGAGTAAAGCAGATTCTGAAGATGCAACACCGAGTGTGGGCTAGATAAAGATGTAAAAATGTAAAAATAATTATAATATATATACATAAAGTTCTTTTTATATTCTTGGTTGAATATTCTCATTGATATTTACATTAAATATCTTTTGTATAAAAATATTAATTATCTATGATTATTTCTTCATTGAGATGACTTCTTCTAATAAAAATGTTGCATCATCTGTAAGCAACGATGCATACACACCTTTCGAAGTACAATTTATAAAAAATATATGACATAAATACATTTTTATTCGAAATTTTACATCAATGGAATCAGAAGTACCATTATATGCTAATATTATTCATGTTTGAAAAAAGATACACTTCTATTCATTCATATTAAATAAAGAGCTAATGGCATAAAGATACGACATATACTTCATTGAACATTTAAGGCTTTGTATATTAATTTTTATCTTCTTAACTTTTAATCACTAGTTCTTGTTCTTTTCTACAATACAATGTCTAAGTGTATCTTATAGTCCTACTCCAACAAAAGAGCATTAAAGACTACTTTATCGTGTATTATCATTAAGTATTGTGAAATATATTGCTTACTTTATATGTATCTGTTTTTATGACGTCTGTGACATCAATGACACGATTATTATTCATATCGTTCAATTGATTAACATTCTTTATCTTTAAGATAAGACGTTATATTAGAATTTTTCTTTTAAGATGTGCATACTTACATCTATTCCTATAAGTGTTGGGCGTATATATAGACTAGAAGCAGTAGAATGAGGTACCCATTCTTGATCAATACTAATTAATCTACAACAACATTTAATTAATTCTTCTCCTATGAACGTAGGTAGGCCAGTTCTCATTGCTGAATTGTTCATCCGTTCCATATTTAGTTCTGGTCGAAATATTCTTATCTTCCCATCTACTCCTCTATAAGCTTTTAGACCTTCAAACAACTGAAATAATGCATACAGTGCATACACCAGTAAATGCTGTTAAATAATAGAAATGAATAGGAAACTTTATGAAATATAAGTTGCATTTACCTCTACAGCATAGTGAAGAACTTTCGATGCTGGATGGAGAACCAACTTTTCAAGAGGTGTAATTTCTGGTATTTGCCATCCTCCTAATGTTTCATGATAAAATATCTTTAACATGTGATCTGTAAAATATTTACCAAATGCTAAAGCACTGACATTGGGCTTTGGTTGTAATTGGTCTGGTCCTGCAAGACGGACTGTTAGATCTGCATACTACAAAATATAGCATTTATAAGTTTCAGTTAAAATAATTATTTCAAGAAATTATTGAAATATCTTTTAATAAAGCATACCTTAAAAGATCGTTCCGGTTGTATTACTTTTTTATCTCTAATTTGTAAAGATGATGAATTCCGTTTGATATTAAATTGAAATTGATTCAGGATTCTCCCACAAGATAAAATCTGTATAAAACATTGTGGTGTTTTAATAATTCTAACATGTAACATACAATACATCTTTCACTAATACGCTCATTACAGAATCAACATACACAGAAAATAGAAATAAATATGTGGTTGCAGCATTACATAAGTTCAGTCCATGTTTATGTGGAACAAAGTAACTTTCTTGAATTTGAAAGGTATATAATGCTTAAATTTTGTATTAGCCCAATATGGAAATACAATCATTTCGAATATGTGTTAGAAGTTATACAGAAATCTTGATTCATATCGGTATTATAAAATATCTGGTTATGTTCAGCGACTGACATGACAAAATAAGACAAACTAATATGATAAAGTAGTAAAATTCGCGAAGACTCTATCAGAATACCCATTACGGTAATGCTTATGTTAATTCTTGTATTACAAATTGCTTACGGAAGTAATGATAGATTTAGGACAGCAAAATACATCGGTACTACATAGGTTAATTAATTTTTATATTTCCGGTTACAAGTTTGAAAATTACATATGAGTTAGGATTTATCGAATTAATCGTTTTATCTCAGTATGATTTCTTTTTCTTCTTCTTTCTTTTTTTCTCGAAAGTCATTTCTAATAAAAATGCATTCTTGAACACGTGTTATTACAAGCGCTGAATGTCATATTGAACATTGAACTTGCAAGACGCGCGTTAATATCACAAGTTTATAAAATTTTATTTTATTAAAATTTTTTGCTGCTGTCAACATTATCGTGTGAAGCTACTGCATTAAAATTGCATAATCTAAGATGTTTAAAAAATGAGAAACATAATTTACAAAGATAACACTTTGCGTGTAAAACACATTGAAGCTTATTAAAATAAGATTATACTCGCTAATGATATCTAGCGTTATTTTAATATTCTATTCTAAATAAGTTATTACTACATAATCGTTTGCAATAAAATTACTATATTAATTTAAAATCTTTAACTTCTATTTCTTACAAATAACTCATCATTTGTACATTATATAAATTATATATTTTAATTTTTGTTTGAAATTTTCATTGTTACTTTTAACTTTGACAATAAAAAAATAAAAAATATTGGTAACGTGTGGAATGCTTCTAGATCTTGTTCCTAGACAATTTCTGTACGCGTATGAGAATCTTGCATCATCACAGAAACTCAGAGATAATTATGAAGATTTCACGAAAAATTTAGACCGAGTAAACAACCAAATCTTATACGAGATATAGTAATTTTTACATCAGAATTTCTTATTCTGTATTTTAATTAATATTAGTATCTATAAGTTTGCAATATTTCAGCGCTTTTAACATTAGATTTTCGAAAGAATCGTGAAAAATATAATTTACCTGACGTCGTAATTGAACCATAGTAATTGAATAGTGATGAATAATCACAAAATGTTTAATCCTTCAGAAGAACCCTTAGCGCATTAGATTCCTTACGTCGTATATTACGAATGTAATTGCGTAAATAAACACTTCGTAAAACGGGTTTAAGGTAATTTTACTTATTATTGCTTTTGAACAAAAAAAAAAGGAAACCAAAAAAAGGAAATTAGAAACGAAAGAATGGGGAAAAAATGTGAAATCAAACAGGGGCGCAGGTGATTTAAGATATTCACTATTAAAAGTATTAGTATTGCAACTGCTATACAATGACTCCGTTATTATACACTTGTATTCACTTCTTTGAGCATTCTCGAAGAATGTATTAACCAACGGTTAATATTTTACTTATTAGCGGGCAAGAGGCATGAGAGACAGAAAGAAGCAAAGAACCCCCTCTCTACGTCAGAAAATAAAAGAGTGGGGAATTTGCCGATTCAGTATAATATGTATGTATACACATTGTGATATATACAGTGTTCAGGAAACGTATATTTAATTTCACTTAACTAGTGTAATATAGTTGTTTTTTTAACCTTCTCGAATTGCCTAATTTTGTTGATAAGCATGTACGTCCAGTGTAGTCAATATTCATGTTGATTGTAATCAAGTACAATTGAAGATAGACGTTATTAATTAGTTTTTATTTATTAGGGTTTGAATATCTCCAGTAATAGGAACCATAATTATATAAATTTTGCAGTAAACTTTAATCAGACTGTAAAATAAACGTAAAGTTCAGTTCAAAGGCGCGAAGGGAGTTAATTTGTAACAGCAATAAAAGTATTGGTGACAAGAACACCCTGTACGTAAAAGACGAAACTTACGAGCATTGTATGATTGGGAAAGGGGAGGAAAAATTCTAACGGGATTCATAACGAGTGGGGGCAGGGAATTAAAAACAAGTTGATAATATGGTTTGTTCGAGCGATAAGAAAGGACAGCAAGTACGCTGTTAAGAATATCGAACGCTTCTCGATTCTCAAATATATAGAAGAATTGTAAATATTTACTATTTATTATTATTGCAGCAAATTATTAGTATCCTCATCCTGTGTACTAATAGTAAATATTTACTATATTTACTATATTTACTATATTTACTATATTTGTTGCATTTACTGTATTTACTATATATTCACTATTAGTACACAGGATGAGGATTAAAGTAATAATTCTGACTTGTCGCTATTCCTTTAATTACAAAAGTATGTTCTCACATTTACGATTCTTGCGTAAGAGAAATGAATAAATGCGCTACCTTCTTTTCCAAAATTGATAAGAGAATCGAAACTACCGTCGCAATAAAATGTCAATGACAATTTGGTAAATACTCAGGACGAAATCTTCCAGTTTTATTCGTGTCTTCTTTTTGATATTAATAGCGTGTAAATGTAATAAGTAACATATATCATATCAAGCACGTGACAACACTGGGAACTCTTTTATATTATAGTGAATAAGTGTAAACACGAGGAAGATAGTTGTAAGTACAATATTCTCTGAGATGATCTGGTAATTTCACGTAAATCGGGTGATATCGTTTAATTTTTAGAATTATCTTTCCTAATACTATTCCCGCTTTATCGTTTCCAGTTTAGTTTACACTTTATGATTAACGTAACCTCTAACTTGCAATCCACATTTTCAAATGGTTTAGAAATTCCTCCATATATCTATCGCCTTTTTATTATAATTATCCACTCAATTATTCTAGAAATGAACGAATCTGGACTTTTATTTCATCAGACGAACATTCTTCAATTATTATCCATTCTTTAGATTCTATTTTCGGATATTAGTCTATTGAAAGCAACCGTTTCTTTGCAATCAATACAAAAATCCGTTAAAAATCATGAACGATTCGAGAGATTAGGTTAACTGCAGATTAAAAAGACATATCGTTTCAACGCAACTCTGGAATTAGCTGTGAAAAATAATAGTATCTCCACGACGTGGCTTATTGTATGCTCTTACATCTTTTACTTTTGCAATCAATACCTTCTGCATCATACCACGATAATGAAACTGGCAACGAAAATAAACATTTCATCGCATTTACGTCTATGTACATATACGTATAATCCTGTGTCCATTACTGTTTACTGTTTCAGATATTGTGCAAGAATACGAAACGTATTAAACGTTTCCAAATACGTATGTATACATATTTACAAACAAGACACAGTAGATCTCGAGTGTTTTTGACAACAAATTGTAGGCTCGTCCGACACTTGAGGAGGAAGTATCGAATTAAAAGTGACGAAATAATAGAAAACACTGGCTTGATATATTAGAAATTCTTGTTATAATCTCTCTTTATAAATAGTCTTTACATAGAATATATAAGGGTAAAAAAAGAGGAAAAATAATCTTCGCTCATTTCGTTTTGAACAGAATTTGAAAACTTGAATCAGTGAAGCTTTAGATACGAGCGACCGTCGAGTTGCTGCAGACAAAGTTACGATCGAAGCTACGGATAATGTTTTTTTTTTTTTACTTGGAAGAATTTTACTATCAATTCTCATTGAGAATTATAAGTAAATTATTATGGCGTGGTACTATGTCGTGTTTAATAAGTGTTTATCGTGTGTTTGATTCTAGCTGAATCTAACGTTTAAATCTAGAGGGTAATGTCTTTTTAGTCTGCGGATCTGATCCGTCGTGTCAAGCAATTGAGTAACTAATGGTTTTTGGTGGTTGTTAATTCTTATGTTATATCTATTACCGAATTTGGATATTTCTTCTTTAAACTGTTGGTATCTTAAGGTCGCGATGTACTGTTTCGTTGGTAACATACCAAGGTACATCTATTAAGGATCTTAGAGTTTTTGATTGGAATCGTTGAAGAATTTCTATGTTGGAATTACTCGCTGTTCCCCATAGTTGGATTCCATAGGTCCAAAGGGATTTTAACATGGCCTTATATAGCATTGTTTTATTCTGCGCGCTTAAGTTGGAACGTCTGCCAATGAGCCAGTAGAATTTTTTAAATTTTGATTTAAGTTGTTTGGATTTATCTACGACACGAGATGAGCTGATTCGTTAAGGACAAGTTTTCGTTAGGAAAGTGAGGAAAATAGACTTCGCTGTTAATTGGTTATTTTCCAGGTTGGTGGGTGAGGAAGGGTGCTAACCACCCCCGAGAGAAAGTTGCTAGTGGGAAGCATCATACGCGAGAAAAACCAACTTTGTCGTGTCAATTCGTAGTGGACAATAAGCTTTAGAAAACAATTCAGTAAAAAGATGTTTGTTCGATCTGAAGGACTTTAACTAGAAAATTCCTGAGATTTATGGAAGGTCCTTAAGACTATTGAGGGTACGCAGTAAGGATGTGTAACGATAAATACTTATTAAACACGACATAGTGCCACGCCAGAATAATTTACTAATAATTCTCAATGAGAATTGATTGTAAAATTAAAAAAAAAAAGGAAGTGTAGACACCTGGCTGCCATCTTGTCCGCGGTGTGTGGCCTGGTTTAGGTAGAGAGTCACCAGACGTAACATAAGGAGAGGCTCATATTATTATACCCTTGAATATACATTATGCTTTGGGTTACAAGATCTAGGAACAAAGGAATTAACGAATAGATTTCTAATTATGTTCCTTGTAAATCAACAACAAAAAACGTAAGCTACATACAGTTAACAAAAAAATGTAAACACTAATCAGAACGAACCGTCAACAAACCATGTTACCACTTATAACAGATTCGAAATATTAGAATCTACAGACGATTCTATGAACGTAGTTGAAACATTAACAAACCAACATACGCAGAAAGTTCCTCCTCCTCCACCAATCTTCATCGATGATGTCATCGACATTCAAACAATGATAAAGTCTATCGAGAAAGATATTAACAAAGAGGATTACAAACTAAAAATTAAAAATGACCGGGTTAAAATTCTGCTGACTAATCCAGACTCCTATAAAAAAGTAACAAAGTTGCTAAAAATCCTGAACCCAAACTTCCACACATATCAACTGAAACAAGAAAGATCTTTTCGTGTGGTACTACGCAATATCCATCACTCAGCTAACTTAGACGAACTGAAGTTTGAACGCTTAAATCACGGCCACGAAGAAACCAACATTAGCAATATAAGGCATAGAATCACAAAAAATCCGCTATCCTTACTCTTTGTTGATTTAAAGCAAAAGCCGAACGACAAAGAAGTCTATAATATCAACCGTCTAATGAATTCTGTAGTAAAAATTGGACCACCTTTTATAAAAAAGAGATAGTTCAATGTAAAAGATGCCAAAGGTACGGCCACACGCAGAAATATTGCAACCACAATTACCGCCGCGTTAAATGCGCGGGTCTTCATTCTACAGATCAGTGCACTGAATCTTCAGAAACTCCTGCGAAGTGCATCCTGTGTCAAGGAGAGCATCCTGCGAACTAGAAAGGTTGCACAGCCTACAAGACATTGTATAAAAATAAGTACCTTAAACCCAGAGTTTAGGACCTAACCGACCAAAGTACTCAGTCCACAAAAATGTCACTCTACTCCTCCAACCTCCTATGCACAGGTAGTTCAAGGAAATCAAAGCAGACGGAAAATCTATAGTGATCATTCACAAAATAGTGTTCCCAGTTCACAAAACACGGATAACTTCAATAGGCTTGAAAAATTAATCGCGAAACAAACAGAGCAAATTAATAACTTGCTATCATTGCTTACAATCATCGTGGACAAATTAACACTCCGACGTAAAATAAAACCAACACGCATAACTCTTTGGAATGCTAACGGTCTAGCTCGGCATAAATACGAACTAGAACTCCTCTTAAAACAACAAGAAATTGACGTAATGCTTATATCTGAAACTTACTTCACCGATAAAAATTATCTGAAAATAAATGGTTATAACTTTTACCATACCCAACGTCCCAGTGGAAAGGCCTACGGCGGCACCGGAATTATCATCAAGACCAGCATAAAACACTATGAGCTTCCATCATTCCAGAAGGATTACCTCCAAGCTACAAACGTAGCGATAGAAGATTGGCATGGTCCAACCACTACATCAGCAGTATATTGCCCTCCTAGACGTTCTATTTCCAAAGAAGACTTCGATAATTTCCTCGGAGACCTGGGCAATAGATTCATAGCTGGAGGAGACTATAACGCTAAACATACTCAATGGGCCGGCAGACTTATCACAGTAAGAGGCAAAAATCTTTTGTAAAGCATAAACACCAATAGACTTAAGACATGAATACCCCCATCACATAATAAAAAAAATCGTAGAAAAATGCAGACTTAAAAGAGTATGGCAAAGTTATAGAACACCTGGCGACAAGCGTAAGCTAAATAATGCAACAAGAAAACTAACTAAAACCCTTAAAAATTATAAAAATGACTGTTTTCAAAAATATCTTGCTGTCTCCCACAGCTGACTCCAACTACTCACTATGGAAGGCATTCAGAAAACTCACTCGTCCAAAAATAATCCCTCCAATTCGCTGTCCGCAAGCTGGATGGGCGCGTAGCCCTATACAAAAAGCCAACTTGTTTGCAAGTCGCTTAACTAACGTTTTCAAGCCATATTCCTCCACTATTGCAGCGGAAATAACTGAATACCTGCATTCTCCCTTCCAGATGTTTCCTCCTATTGAGTCTTTCTCATCTCTGGAAGTCATAGAATTAATCCGTCGTCTAAATGCCAGAAAAGCATCGGGGCATGATCTGATAAGTGGCAAATCTATTAAGGAGCTTTCCATAAAAGGGATTGCACTCATCATTTCTACTTTTAATGCAATTATTCGCCTTGAATACTATCCTAAGTCTTGGAAAATATCATTGATTACTCTTATGCCTAAATCTGGAAAACCAATATACGAAACTAGCTTTTATCGCCCAATTAGTCTTCTTCCTACTTTGTCCAAACTATTTGAGAAGTTGCTAACGAAACGACTCCTTCCACTCCTAGAAGATTTGAAAACAATGCCAAATCATCAATTCGGTTTTCGGAAGCAACATTCTACGATAGAACAAATTCATCGTTTAACCCATAAAATCAGCCAAGATTTAAAAAAGAAAAAATATTCGACAAAGTGTGGCACGAAGGACTTTTGTTCAAACTAAAGAAAATCCTACCACACACCTACTACTCCATCTTAAAATCATATCTAACTAATAGGCTGTTCATGATTAAATACTTAGACGCTATAGCCGCAACATTTCCAATAGAAGCTGTCATAACCCAAAACAGTATCCTCGGACCTCTGCTGTTCACCATCTACACTGCCGATTAACCAACTTTAACAGCGATAACCACAGCGACATTTGCTGATGATACAGCTTTATTAGCATCCCACTCAGACCCGATAATTGTCTCCTCTACTCTTCAGCGAGATCTTGATTCTATGGAAAAGTGGTTCTACAAATGGCGCTTCAAAATAAATGAAAATAAATCCAGTCATATAACCTTCACGCTGCTAAAACAAACCTGCCCACAGGTGACCATAAATAATATTCCAATTCCAAACAAAGAGTCAGTCAGATATCTGGGCATGATTCTGGACAGAAGAATGACATAGAAACGACATATCGTAGATAAATGCAAACAACTTAAATCAAAATTTTAAAAATTCTACTGATTCATTGGCAGACGTTAAGACTGACTTATTGGCATTGACTACTTAAGCGCGCAGAGTAAAACAATGCTATATAAGGACATGTTAAAATCCCTTTGGACCTATGGAATCCAACTATGGGGAACAGCGAGTAATTCCAACATAGAAATTTTTCAACGATTCCAATCGAAAACTCTAAGATCCTTAATAGATGTACCTTGGTATGTTACCAACGAAACAGTACATCGCGACCTTAAGATACCAACAGTTTAAAGAAGAAATATCCAAATTCGGTAATAGATATAACATAAGAGTCAACAACCACCAAAAACCATTAGTTACTCAATTGCTTGACACGACGGATCAGATCCGCAGACTAAAAAGACATTACCCTCTAGATTTAAACGTTAGATTCAGATAGAATCAAACACACGATAAACACTTATTAAACACGACATAGTACCACGCCATAATAATTTACTTATAATTCTCAATGAGAATTGATTGTAAAATTTTTCTAAATAAAAAGAAAGAAAAAAACATGTTCCTTGTAGCCTTTAGCTAAAGCTATGAGGTTAACTTTTTTGATAATGTCCTTTTGCTATAAATATATGAACGTGCTCCCTATTTTTCCATTGTATTGTAACACTAAGAGAGTAAGGATCTGGATCAGCATAAACTTATACCTTTATTTATTTCAACATATTTTTCTATTACAAATTCATCCACTCGTTCTTCTATCAGTCAACCCCAAGAATTATAAAGTACAAGTTACATTTCATGGTTAATAGTTCATGAGATTAGATTCTGCTCGATTTATCCGATGACTTGGCATATGGTCAATCCTTTAATAAGTTATAACAATTGCATAGAATGTTTAATGAATCTGTCATACTGAGAAATCCAGCTTCTCCATAGTGAGAATTCGCCATCACCACAGTAGCTGTTCGACGATTACACGTACTTTGATTACAACGCGTTTTCTAATTAAGTCGTCGTTGATGTATTTGTAAGGAAGCCATTATTAACGAGATTAGATTGAACAATGGATCAAGTTTACGGAAAAAAATTAATAATAGCGATAGTAACAATAATCTTACAATCAGATTCATATTTACGTTAAACGTTCATTGACCTTGTCTGTTCCGTTTCTTTATCGTGAATAAGAATTGCTTCAAAAAGTTAGCAGATTTTGTTGATTCTTGTGGATTCTCTTTAAGTTTCGTTGAAAGCATGAGATCGAAATATGTACATGTGTTTCATTGAGGGATACATTACAAGAGCATTGTGCTCTTGATCAACAATTTTTCATTTGGATAATAATTTTAATTATTAAAATATTATTAAATAAGTGCATTTTAAACGAAATTCAAATTTCATTGGTTAATTTAAGGAATACGTCTTTAATTTATTGGTGTAAAGTAGACGACTATCTTGTTTTCAAGTTCAATAATTTACAAATTATCAAAGAAATATTAGCATTGCAAACATGTTTATTTGACCTGCTGTCTATTGAAGTATATAACTATTTAAATAAATAAATAAATATATATATATATATATATATATATATATATATATGATAAATAGTAATACAAGTAAGCGGAATATTTACATAGGACAACTTGTGTAACTATTTATCTTATATATATATTTAAATAATTATATACTTCAATAGACAGCAGGTCAAACCAACATATTTGCAATGTTAATATTTCCTTGATAATTTGTAAATTATTGAACTTGAAAACAAGATAGTCATCTACTTTATACCAACAAATTAAAGATGTATTCCTTAAATTAACCAATGAAATTTGTATTTCGTTTAAAATGCATTTATTTAATAATATTTTGATACTTTTTTGTAGAGAATTAAACAATGCATCGAATGATTTATAAAACATGTATAGTTCCGTTAAAGAAAATAAAGGTGACCTTGAAATTTATAAATGCCGCCACTTTCGAAGAAGACAAGTGCACTAAATAATGCATCACTCGAAACCATTTAATTTTATCTAACGAAATTTTTTTTCTATTTTCTACCATTTTAACACTACAACTTGTTCCACCTGCATGGGACACTCTGTACAGAGTAAGATTTTATCATTGAGTTAATTAATTTTAGTAACAGATTAAAGTTGAAATTTCAAACGTATTTAAATATTCTTGTTTCACTTTACAAACATTTTGTATATGTATGTATATACACATACCTATACACCTATAAACGTTTGTGCATTTAATTTAAATTTCCCTCCTGAATGTATATTGCATTTCTTAAAGTGATGCATCGTCTAGTAATTCTATATTCACAGATCTGTATAGAGGTGCAACGAGGGATGCGAATAAAAAGAGTCATTTGCTTGAATTTATACAAAATTATTATATGTACAGGTGTATACTATAATTATTTGACATTTAATATCTCAAATAGCCGCAGCAAACTAAGATTGTCAATTTTAAATTGTTTCCGTTTAAAGTGTCTCTTCTTCGAATTGTACCGCCACTCGTTGAATGACGTATATACGTCACACTAAACACGCCTTTAATCGTATTTGATGCCTTGTCGATAGATAGACGAGTCATATTATGATGAGAATTGCTATTTAAAAGTGACCGTTTCTTCTTCTTTTATCTTTTTCAAAAAGGTCGCAATACGTCGTAGAAGGGAACGCGTTAAGTGCGCGAAACTGCGCGCTAAAATGAGTCTTAATATAACAAAGTTATTTTCAAGGAAGAAAACTGGTCCGGTTGATACAGTCGCTGAGATTGGTTTACCTACTAACGTTTCTCATAAATTTCATGTGAGTAAAAATGCCGAGACTGGACAATTGGAAGGTCTTCCCGAATCTTGGATTCGTCTGTTGAATACGCAAATATCAAAATCAGAACAGGATGAGAACCCTGCTGCAGCTTTACAAGCTATTAAATATTATAATTATTCTATGAAACGAAAGCCAGAGGAAAAAGTATTTAAACCTTTTGTTACGGAAGATTTGATCGAGGAAGAGTCTCAAGAAATTGATAAAATTTTATCGAAGAAACGTCACTCTGAAGATTCTGATGGATCGAGCTCTGCAAGTTCTACGGATAGTCAAGTGCAAAGGTTACCCGAACTTCCACCAAAAGTGAATAAGATTCCAAAACCCACACCACGAACATATCCTGATAGAATTGAGAAAACTCTTACTGAGATTCTTGAAGATTTAAATACATATCAAATTGAAGATGATCAGTTGCCTGAGAATGAAAGTGAACAAAATAAAGCAGAAGAGAGTCCCATTTTGCGAAGGAAGACAGAATGTTCAACAGTAAAGCTTAATGATGAAGAGATTTTTGAAGAACTTCGAGCTATCTGCCACGATGGAGATCCAAATCTTCGCTTTGAAAAAACTAAAGAAGTGGGAGCTGGTGCTTCAGGTACTGTATTCATAGCTAGCGATGTACAAACTGATCAAAAAGTTGCTATAAAAGACATAGATTTATCAAAGCAGCCTAAAAAAGAGCTTATATTGACTGAAATTAAAGTTCTCAAAGAATTTCAACATCCAAATCTGGTTAATTTCTTGGATGCATACCTTTTAAATGAACATCTCTGGGTTATTATGGAATTATTAGAAGGTGGGCCACTTACAGATGTTGTTACTGAAACTATAATGAAAGAAGCACAAATTGCAGCAGTTTGTAGAGAAGTTCTAAACGCAATTAGTTTTTTACATACAAGGGGAATTATTCATAGAGATATCAAATCAGATAATGTACTTCTTGGTATGAACGGTGCTGTGAAAGTTACAGATTTTGGTTTTTGTGCTAATATCGATGGTGACGAAAAACGTCAAACTATGGTTGGTACTCCATACTGGATGGCACCAGAAGTAGTGACCAGAAAACAATATGGTAAAAAAGTAGATATTTGGTCTTTAGGTATCATGGCTATTGAAATGATAGAAGGTGAACCACCTTATATGAAAGAAACACCTTTAAGAGCTTTATACTTAATTGCTGCCATTGGTAAACCTTCTATTCCCAGATGGGATACTTTAAGTCCGACATTTCAAAACTTCTTAGAGAGATGTTTGGCAGTTGAAGTCGATGAAAGGGCAACTGCTGATGAATTATTGTCTCATCCATTTTTAGAAAATTGCGCAGAATTAACAAGTCTGATACCCTTAATAAGAACAGCGCAAAGAATTCTTCATAAAGTGTTCCACTAAATAACTTTTCTTTTTTAAGTAGAAATCAAACATTCATTTTTATTTTCAAATACATGTATTTAGTTTCTTAAATATATGTGTAGCATTGCATTTATATTATCTATACAATGCAAAAGCATCCTATATACTGCACATAATTTAGATACATGTAGTGCAATGATTTTATGTATTTTATATATGACCACCTACCATATTTATATCAATGTTACCAAATTTGTAATAGAAATAGTATAAGTTATAGGTATGAAACAATTACTAGAAGATTTAAAATTTAATTTTTAAAAAGTAGTTATTCATTTATTGTAGTAACTTTTATAACACAATATATGTGATAGGTTAATTTTTATTGCTTCAGTCATTGAAAAAGTTATCATTAATGTAAATTATTAATGATCATTTCATGTGCAATACCTATCGTAGAAGCTCAATGTCTTTTTTATATTTTCTTTTTTCTTATAAAAAAAAAGGTGCAATCTGCCATTAATTTTAAAACACAGTAGGTGCAGAAAGAATACAAGTCAACGTCATTGTGCTAAAAATATATTTCATGTTTTGTATCAGTTTAAGAATCCATTTTACAATTGTTTACATTTTTTATATGTAAAATATGATTTGTGTAATACTTTTATTATATAAAATATTGTACTTAGTTTGTTCAAGGACTGAAATCGCTAGGTATGTGGACACAGTATCTGTCAAGGGTATAACAATTTATTTTATACTTGACAGTTGTCAAAATACTATAGATAATAATTATTTAGTTATAGTACAAATTTAATTTATAATCTTAATTTAATAATTTTAGCAATTGATGTTTCAAATGTACATCCTACATTTCGTTTATTATATTTACCGTTTATATTTTCTGGATTGCATTCCTCCATTGTTTAAAATTTAATAAATCAAGTTATGCCATACATTTTTAATCAAACAATTCACATACAAAGTGGGGGGTATTGTAGCAAATATTATTTTTTATAATTGATTAATCATTATCTAATTACACAAGAAAGACTGCCTTTGTATTAAAAATTTTATAGTCCACATTTTTGAAAAAAATTTGTATCGCAGTAATGAAAAGTTATACCTTGTGATTCAGTGTTGCAAGCACGTGTATTAATAACCAAGTATTTTAAATAATGTGACGTACACACATTTTAAAATGTATTTTTTAAAACTTTTACAAGTTTCAACTAGTTTTATAAGGTTTCACCAAATTTAATAATGTGCAACGTTTAAGAAAATTTTCTACTTATAGTTTAAAATCTAATGCTGTTCAAAGCAGATGCCAAATTTTAGAAAGTGCTGTTCTATCATATGAATACTATGAATTGTGTATATAATATTTTCAGAATATCTTTCATGAAAAATATTTGTAACTATACTACAATCAAATATCGTCCATAATTACTTAGTTTAAGATCTGAGCAGTAATATCACTACTGTGATAACAAAAACTGAGTCCTGTTGTATTGTATTTCTATATTTAATATTGTCATATTATTCTTTACCTTTTGTGTAATTAAGTATTGCATGTTCAATTTAAATATAATTTAATATGACTTCAGCTTAATAATAAACACTGATATAAAATCATATGTAAGAATTCAACATGTACGTTCACTAAGTCAATTATTTAGTATGTAAAATGATCAATCAAATCAAATGTAAAATAAATTTTATGCTTAACCATGTTTATATTAACATGATAAATTAAAAAATTTGTTACAAAAGCATTAATGTAAAATTAATTAATCTAGACACAGTCCTAACATTTGTGCCTTATCAAATCAATACATATGGTTCTATGCCAATTGCCTTACAAATACTTTTATCAGTGATAATGCAGCATAAAAAGAATAATAAGATAACTGATGATTGCACAAAATATTTGCAAAATTTTTAATTGTTTTTGAATATTCCATATCTATGTATTATTTTTAAATATATATATAAGGAAACATCACATCGTTTTAACAATAAATGGTTTATTTACAAGACATAGTTATAATTTTGTACATACTACTGTCCCCAAGAATTCCTTAGACCACACTGAAGTTCTCAATTATACATAATATTCTTAATATTGAAATAAAATTCATTATACGCATAAATATATTTACATTATATTTATATAAATTTTTGCATATTAATATACATAAAATAATGTAATTTTTATTACTCAGAATAAATACGTATATTTAATATTTTATATGAAAGAAGTAACAGCAGTGTGGCCCTTATTTTATTAGAATAAATATACATATAGAAGTTATCTATTTACTTATGCAGAAGTAAATTACGTGTATCCGAGATATTATATTTGTAATTAATTTAAATAAATTCATAAGAATTTATATTATTTACTAGTTTTGAGATGGAAGGATCTCTCATTTTCTATCTATATATCAATTTTTTATCTTTTTCTAATTTTTTACACCATCCTATAATTTTTTATATTAATCATATATTATCCGTCTTATGCCATCATCGTGAATGTACGATTCGATAGATTATAGAAATTTACAATTGAATGTAAAATTATTACTTGATACTGCTGAGGATAATGAATAAAGTTAATACGAGTATAATCATACGTTATTATACTGTGTTTGTTATAACAATCATTTTTTTAATTTATATGGCTGAAAATAAGAAGATACTCAACCCATTTCTTTAATAAAAAAGTGAAAATTTAATAATTCATGGTTTTGCCATAAAAGGGATAACATATCTTTTGTAGATACATTGCATAAGATTTTTTAACACGGGTTTTCATTAATTATAAAATTTGAAAGAAATGTAGAATACAGCAGTAGAAAAATGAATTCATATAATAAACAAAATTATCATATATGAATTCATTTGATATAATGACATTTAATATTGATGACACTGATCTATTACTTGAATCTACTGTAAATGATTTTAGATATAATTCTCTGTGTTTACAACTTCCCAAATTAAATTATAAATATTTCAGATCTATTTTTAAATCAATATTTCTAATTCATGTTGTAGATAAAACTAAAATTTACATCGAAACCTAAATTCTTCGATACACCCATTTTTTCAATAAATTCTTCAGAATTAATGTTTAATTAAAGGTTTTGTGCGTATCTTAGCGCTCGTAATTTTCCAGCGACGAGAAAACTTGGATCTTCTAACATAGCTTTTAAAACAGCCAAAAAGTCGGCTGCTTGGTCTTCATCAATTGCACGCCTATCATACGATAAAGTTGTTGACATTTTTGTTATTTTTTGTAGCGCGACATCTGTAAAATGATACGTTATATTTCCTGCATTTTTCCTGCATTCGAATATAAAATACATACGATACATATTCTAAAATAATAAAAATATAAATTTCTTTAATACTTTTACCTAGTTCCTCACGACCACTTCCAACTGCAAGTATTGCTGTTTGAGGAGGATTTATGATTGCACTGAATTGTTTAATACCAAACATTCCCAAATTGGATATTCTAAAAAAATATTGGAAATATAAAATTTGCAGTTTTATATTTTATATAAATTCATTTATTTACGTGAATGTTCCTCCTTGGAATTCTTCGGGTTTTAATCGACCGTTTCTAGCTTTCTCGGCTAGTTCTTTAATATTTTGCGAAATATCTGCTACACTTTTAGCTGAAGTATCAAAAATAATTGGTGTAATAAGACCTGTTTCTGTAGCAACAGCGACAGAAATATCCACCCTTGGCATACGAATTATCTGTTAAAAGATGAAATACCTTGTTCTTTGGTAATTATTTACGTAATAAATTTCAACCATTGTGTCAAATCGTATACTAACTTGATCGTTTTGATACAACGTATTAATAAATGGGCATTCGATTAGTGCGTGTGCGGTTGCTTTCGTAACGAAATCGTTTATCGAGAGTTTAATACCGTCAGCCTTTAGTTCGCTCCGTATTTCATTTAGTTTATCAATCTTAATATCGACGAACGCATAAGAATGTGGAATATTACTCTACAAAATTGTTAAGACTGTATTATTATGTTACTTATGAAATATAAATACCAAATTTTGTTGCGTGAATCTATAAAACAACTTATAATTACTTTTGATTCTCCGAGTCTCTTAGCAATAACACCACGTATATTAGAAACTGGGATATCTTCATACGTGGAAGGACGGCCACTAGGTACATGTGCTTTCGAAGGTACATCACCTGGTTCTTTTCTGCCTTTTTCAAGTTTAGGTGCAGCTGCTATTTGAATATGTAAAACATACATATTAATGCATATTGTACTTTAATATTTTCGTTGTTAGCTTTTGCATACCTGTTTTTGGTGCAACTTTTTTTAAATTATTTGCTTGAATATACGCTAAAACATCACTTTTTAGTAATCGATTAGTTCGTCCAGTACCTTTGACCGATTGTGCACTTAATCCATATTCCTCCAACAATCGCTTTACAGCTAAACCATAAACTCTAAAAAAGGAATATAATAACAGACAGCGCTATTGTGCGCAAATATTTTTGCACCATTGATCATAGGAACATTTTTATACATACTGTCCACTTGGTACAGGTGTTTTATCTGCAGTCGCTGAAGCTGGAGCAGCTTCTGCAGATGGTTTTGTAGTTGTCGGGATAACAACATTTTTCCAATCCATTCCCTTTTCTACCATAATGGCAATTAATTGTCCTACTGCCACTTGACTTCCTTCAGGAACCTAATAGGCGAATCTTTAGAAAGATATTTCCAATTTTAAATAAAACACGACTGAATCTATAATAAAAATTATGTACAAGGATTTTTGCAAATACGCCTTCATCCTCGATTTCAAAAGTCATAACAGCTTTGTCTGTTTGAATCTCTGCCAGTGCATCTCCTGGTTCTATCTCATCTCCTTCCTTTTTAAGCCACTTTACAATTGTACCTGTAGTCATAGTTGGCGATAGTGCTGGCATACTGACATTTGTTCTAGAAATAATAATTAAAAAAATTTTTATGATATGCATTATTAATCACTTTGATGAATACGTACTGGCCAGGAGGTGGTGGAGCTGATGTGCTTGCAGTAGGTGTTGCTGTTGCTGCTGCTGGCGCAGTAGGTGTTGCTGTTGCTGCTGCTGGCGCAGAAGGTGTTGGTGATGGAGCTGCAGGTGCAGTTGAAATACTATCTGGCATTTCCACGGATTTCCAATCTTCGTCTACATCAACTGTAAGTGCTATTAATGTTCCTACTTTGATATCTTTGGTTCCTTCTTGCACCTAATAAAATATTATATTAAGTTCATTCTTATAAAGAATTTCTAAGTGAAATATAAATATATAGAATTAATTAAACCGAAACTTGGGTACATGAAACCTACAATTATTTTTGCAAGAACACTCTCATCGTCAACTTCCATAGTAACGACTGCCTTATCAGTTTGAATATCAGCGAGCGCATCCCCTGGTTCAATTTTGTCACCTTCCTTTTTGAGCCATTTGACAATAGTACCACTTTCCATAGTAGGTGACAGGGAAGGCATTAAGACTTCCCTTCCTGTGACTAAAAATTAATTAAAAATTGCGATACTGTAGAAAATTATATTCTGAACAGCATAAAAACCAACATGGCTTTTAAATTACTATGATAGTTGATTGCATAATCAATCTAAATAATATAACGAATACATGATTACACGTCGAAGTTAATAAAAAATATGAGAAATGATTTCGTTTAATATCCTCAATATTATGATTTGTATGGTAGTAATTAGTGTTATTTGAAATAAATATTATTCGAGATATATGACCGCAGGTTAACCTCAATTTCATCACGAATAAGAGCGTTAATAAAGTATTTCTGAATAAATTGCATACCATCGAGAACCCAACTTGTATGGAAACATAATCGTTGATATTTTAGCGGCACAAATATTCGAGGTATTAGCCGATTACTATTCTTAATAGATAAAAGTGCAATTCTAGGTATCATCATTTGCGCCATATTTGATACGAAGCAATTAATCTAAGAGTTGTCTAAGTACGCGTATATACACACACGGAGATTGCTTTATACAGGCAACTTTCGACCTTCACAATGAGAATCTGTCTATCAAAGAATTCATTGGAGGGGGACGTTAACCACTTAATGTTTCTCAATGATATATCCACTTTCACCTTTTACTAAGTAACTATAAGTATGTATCCTCTATCTGATTTTTTTTTATAGAACGATTTTATATCTTTTTCACCTAGTATACAAATATTATATGTTTTAATTTAAATCTCGCGCTTACTGGATTATAACGCGAGTAACGTAAAAGATATGGCATTGTACACGTGGTCGCTTATATAATTGCACTACTTAATAAAATTAATAGAGCTAATTATGAATATCCAGTATGTAGGTTGAATAATCCATCATTAAATTATATTAATCCATTAATACGTTGTAAAATCTCATGCATATCTTGTTTCAATATGAAATTTGTTTAAACGGTATATATATAAAACTGAAATTAAATAATCTTTATGCAGGATAAAGATCGAAGACATAAATAAAAAAGATATTATTTGTAAAATTCTTTATTTTATAAGTATATAAATAATGCGTTGAGTATCCCAAATAGTTGTTAACTTTTATTTCTAGAAAACTTTTTAATTTTTAAGTTATTAGGAACATGTAGGGCGTCTTAAGCTATTTATAATTATGTTTCTGAAACAACAAATTATTTATTACCGTAAATTATATGATTAAAGATAATTATAGTTTATGGTTTTAAAGTAAAAAGATATATAATGAAGTAAATAAATGCTGTATTGGATTATAAAAGTTTTGTTATAAATGGTATGATGTTTATTGAATTTTCATCATTAGGCAAGTCTTACAACATATGATTATGATAAATGAACGAATAAGATAATAGTCGCAACTTGTTGCGTATCACATATTCGTTAGCAAGATGAGGTGATTATTTGGTCCACATTGAAATATCACGATGGAATTTGTCAGTCCTTTTTTTCGACCAGTTTAAGGAGTGTTAGGATTGAATTCTACACTCTTCTCGATCAGCATTTTGAGGCCAATCGCAAACATTATTCCTCCCGTTCCAAATTAACTTGTTGGGACACGTGAACTTCAGTGGTATTCCGTGAACACACTCATAGTACTGTAATAAGAAATATATACATATGTACGTATGTACGTAAATCATGTATAGAGATTATCAAAACGATAAAATTGTTTATAATTTACTAGACGACAAGATCAATAAATTCTTATACAAGTATTTATTTACTTACAGAGTGACATTCTTTAGATGGAACGAATTTGTTATCGGTTTCACAATTGATTTTATCAGCTTCGTCATTGTCTATCGGCTGTTGCGTGGATTCGGATTTATTTGTTTCTTCCGTAGTGGAAGAAGTTACCTCTGGCTTCTGAGTAGGTCTTTCTGGAGGTTTGTGAGTTGTAGGCGGTCGTGCAGATTGAGTAATTTGGGTACTTTGAGTAGTTTGAATATTATCCGACGACGTGGTACTTGGTGGCTTTGCCCAGTTAGGCTAAGAAGCAAACAATAACTATAACCAGCAAGCTACGATGTACTATTTTTAAAAGACAATTTCATATTCCGATATTGTTTTAATTATTTGCAAAGATATATTATTATATTAATCTGTTAAATTAGACAATCTTGTCTACAATTTCAATAGAATAAAATAAAATTCTTTACCGTAGGGGTGGTATGAAAATCTTTATCTGGCACGATATATCCTTCTAAACCTTGACTAATGACATTCATCAGAGGGTTGCGGTCACCGCAAAGTCCTTGAAAGTCGTCCATGTCGATGGCCCAAACCATGGCACCAGCGTATCGAGATTCCTTGATGAAATCGATCTTGTATTTCACGCTCTCCACGTTTTCATAACCAACCCATTGTGTACCTGTGATTATTAGTTTGACGATAAGGATTATCAATTATTTACTTACGTATATACATACCTTGATACATGTACGGAACTTTGCCAATATCGTCAAATTTTTGAGTCCAGTTACTGCCTGGAGCTTGTAAATAGGTACAGATCTTCAGATAGATATTTTCGATTAGTTTCGAAGCGTAAAGTTAGAAGAAACGTAATATTTGATTGATCGTACTTCGTAATAAGAAAGGAATCCCTTAGCTTGCGTGTATTTTCCAGGTTTACCACCTCCAGCCTCTTTGTTAATGTAAGTGCCTGGCTCGTAATTGTTGTTACTTTGACTGAGGGTGAACGTACGTCCGTATAACGGAATGCCGACAACCAGTTTCTTAGCGGGACAGCCTTTTTCTTCCCAAAGCAGAAGGCCATCGTGCTAAGAAGAAAAAGTGGAATCTTATAAACAAATTATGCTATCATCTTGTACGGCATATATTTACACTAAATTTAGTTTTCAAGTAAGATTTCTTTTTTTAATTTCACAGATAAATTTTAAACAAATTTACGCGATAAATCAGAAACAAATTTACATATGTTATCAAAGATATAAAGTTAGGTGTAAATTTCGAGAGTAAAGATACGCCCACATTTTGCCAAGTTCTTACCACATTTAATTTCTCGTATGCCCATTGATCGTGTGGACGACGATAAAGTGGACTGTGTACATCAGCAAATCCAGCCCAATTACCACGAAGATCGTAAGACATTACATGGATGGCGTCCATATTTCTATGGAAATATTTTCCTTATTTACCACGACGATATACATTTCATTAATTCACTTACTTGCATAATTCTGGCACGTGATAACCTTCGTCTAGGCGGAATTTTACCATTGGTACCGCCATCGTGAGCTCCCATCCCTTGTTTTCCTTGTCAAAAGCACGTCTTAATTCTTCGACAAAGTAGAAGAACTTGTCCTTGTCGGAAAATCCGCCACCTCTGTCAGAGGCGCCAGGGTATTCCCAATCGAGATCGAAACCATCGAAACCGTATTTATGCATAAATTCTGGCGAAAAATAGCAGTGATATAGGAGGTACATTTTCCATTAAACGAAATCGAACTTTCGTATTTATATTTTTGTACCAAAAAGCTGATATTAATTATTGTTTACGTAAGTGTATAGAACATCGGATTTTATTTTCACGCAACTTAGTCTGTATTAGAAATATATGACGAAAAAGACAAAGAATTAATCAGCACGTTAAAATAAAAAGTGAGTATTTGCAAGTTTACTTACCAACTACGCTCTTGATGAAGCTGTCGCGTCTTTCCTTCACGCTGACCAGGGCACTGTACTTTCTGCCACCCTCTCCCCAACCACCAACAGCCACGGAGGTTTTCAGATGAGGATACTTGGATTTAAGGTTGTTGAAGGCCAAGAAATTGCCTTTATCTTGATCCAGTTCTGGATCCAAGACAAGTATCTCCCAAGTGACATTGCTCACACCGATAAACGAGTAAATGATATGGGTGCAGAGATCACCCGGAATATCATCTACTCCGTAACTACCGACATCCGGTCGATAAATGGCCCAGTTACTGAAGTAACACGTTATTCTGGCAGGCTGATTTGCTGAAACTTTTCCAAATAGTGTTATCTATTTCACTTCCCGTTTAAGTGGTCGAACGTTAGAAGTTTGTTTTCAGTATTATCAATTGTCATTATCGATTTGTTATTCGAAACAAATAGCGTGTTTACCTGTCGTGTAAACGAGAACCACGAGTAACAAGGAAAGCGTTAGAAAATTATTTCCCGATGACATTTTCGTACCTGTAAACAATTAAACGTAGTTAATCTTATTTCATTACGTCACCCCAAAAGTTTCTAACGATATTTCGGATAATAAATTCGTCGAGAATAAATTTTCCGAATTAGCTGATACTTTGTTGGAAACGATCGGTATCGTTTAAGAGGTTTCGATGTTTCGCTTACTATGCTGCAAATAACGCAGGTTAAATCGAACTTTTTTTTAGCAACACGTTATTCACGTTTGATGATTCAATCGATATCTGGTAATTACAGTTCACGTCCGAAGTAATTCCGACATGCCAATCGACGCTTGGCAGTATCAACGTCTGTTTTAGTCGAGTGTCGAGGCGTCTCTGGAAGACGAGCGATCTACCGCGGCCAGAGCGATCGTTTTATCGAACGTAGTCGTTCTTCAAACAGAAAACGATCCAAGCCGACCGGTTTTCAGCAAAGTAAATACCGCGATAACTCCGTGAATTTTTTCCCGAACAGTCTCATGTTATTCTTGTTGTCGCACGAGCGTCGAACAAATGACCACGTCGCGATCCACTCGAGCCCGTTTCGTCGATCTTAATCTTCATCTTGGACCTCTCTTTTGTCTTGGCGGAAGGAATTTCATTTTGAAATTGAATGGGTCGCGTCTTGTTTGTTAAATTCGATTCGTTCCCTTTCCGTTGGTTTAATACTCCTGCGATACCATGTACAGTTTTCTCCTCCCTTTTTTCTTCCACGTTTCTTTGTTATATATCTTTTTTATCGATTTCTACTTAACTTTTACCAACGCAATTACTTTTGACCTTATCTTAGACATTTATGTTTTCAAAACCTAGAAAAGTTGCCCCAGAAAGGAGATGGCGGTTAGAACCGAAAAAGAATCGATGATCTTAATACAGATAAATAATTTCAATAGACAAGCAATTAACGGATATTCAGATCTCGAGAGAAAAAGCCATTTTGTTTGGAAGAACGTTCAAATCGTCGAGGCAATTTTTTGCAATTATACCGAATCGAGCCAGACCTCTGCTCGCATCGAGACGAAAACGAGTTTGTGTCCAGCGAAAGAAGTGGCATAGAACATTAAAAGTTCAAGCACCTTTTTAACGGGAGTTCAAACGCGAGAAGCCAAAATCGAGGCGACCCACGCATAGAATGGTCCGGACGATAAAAGTCAGGTATATTTTTTACGCGTTCCTCGTCGACAAAAATCGTCGCAAAATCAAGCTGCGAGACGGTGCTCGTAAAAAATCGTGGTTCGTCCTATTGCATTTTGCAGGTCTGCACCGAGAAAATTGCAACATACGGGACGATTATTCGTATAAAACTTGAGACAAAGCGGTATCGAAGATACGTTCTACTCTATTAAACGTAAACAATGATAAAGAAATTCCTATTGTAAAGGCAGTTCGATGGAAAATTTCGATAAAATCTCGATTAGGGACAGCGTCGAGAGAACGTTTACCTTTCAACGCAATTAACGCTTTCGGAATTATTTTCATAGAAATCGCGGTAGACGTAAAAAACATTCAAAACGAAAGAGTAGAAAAATAGCGGGAAAGGAAAGCGAATGAGAATCGAAAGAGGCAAGAGAACGGATAACGTCTTCTTTGCTAACGCGTTTCTCTAACACTCACCGCTCGATAAAAAGATTCTTCGACATTATTTCGGCAGGATTGTTTATATCACGATATTGTTTATTCACGATCGAATCGTTTCAGATCGTTGCCTCGCTTCGATGGAGCGCGAATATCGATCGAATATCGATTGGGAAAAGAAAAGTAGGAAAGTAGCGAGACGAACGAGGAACGAAGATGAAGAGGGATCGAAGATGGTCCTTGGCTTTGGACGAGTTCTGCGCTGAGTAAAAGAGCTACATAATGGTCCTGGGCTGCGAAAATAGAAAAAGATAGCGAGGCAAGACCGCGGCTTTTTCGTTACGCGAATTAAAATGCCGGCTGCATCGGATTATCCTTCGGCTGTTATTCCGCGGGTTGCACTGCGAATACAAACATCGCGAATCCATACCTATACCCAGAATAGATGTACGTTTTAACCGACACGATAATTCGTACTATTAACGATCTGCCGCTTATCTTTTTACTATCTCCCTCTTGGAACGGCTTAATCAGTTTGTCGATAACTTATATTACTTGTCTTGTTGAAATTCGGGAATCGCAGGATTTTTCCCTCTTTTGGTCGAATACTTTCGCCTTCTTTGTAACTTTGATAAAAGTTTTGAAGTAACGTTTCTTTCTCCATCTGTTCTCGTTCCGAAACTTTCGTACAATGCAGCCAAGACGGATTTAGCTTTCAAAGGAAAGAGAGGTTGAAATTTGCAAATTCGTCCTTAAACGGAATGCTTTCATTCAAGCGCATGATTTCGAATTAGTATTCAAGGAATGGATCGAAGAAGAACGGCTAGTTCCCTTTTCATACGTATTCCTCGTTAGTCGTGCACGTTTTCGAGGTTCTTCCTACTTTAGAAGTACGCAGCGATGCGACGTAACTATTTGCGAGTTAGACAGTCGATCCGCCGTGCTATCAGTCTATTGCGTTTCGTTGTGCATCGCGAGCATAAAAAATTTATGTATGAAAAATCTATTATCTTCCACATCGGCATTCTCGGCGATATCGAATCGATCGACGAAACTAATTCTTTCTTATTCATCTTTGTTATGTACATTACGTCTATCTAACAAGCATCGATATCGAATAACGAAGAAACGATGACAATTAAATCTTCGGGTCTTATCGTTAAGTTTTTCGAAAATGAGACTGTTGGAAATCTTTCGACTCGTTGAAATCCTATGCAGACTGACCTTCGAGTTGCAGGTCGACGAAAGAGAAAAAAGAAAATGGAAACAAAGCGAGAGAACCGCAGGCCACGTAACGTGTCAACGATTGCCACGAAATTCCAGGCACTTGGTATAAATATCGACGGATCGTTTAGTTTCGACTCGACGATATTATTGGACGAGCATAATTAATAATAAAAGTTATCAACGGCTTATTTTTATGTACAGTAGAGTGAGTATCTGAACGAAACTATGTATCAAACTTGTAACGTCTACAACGACGTGTCACGTAGTTGTAGAAATGCGTTGTAACGGCTGAACATTTTGTCGTTTTCTAGTTACAAAGGTTTAGTACTTAGGACATCGATCGGATCGTCAAGTATTAAAATGAATATTACGCAGTGCGATAAAAGTACAGAGGGAAATATTTATCGAGATCGCGATACAAAATGCGAATTGTCAAAAAAGAAACGTAAGAAGGAGAGTTAAAATCGATGTTAAAGCAGACACAAAGGGGAGCTGCTTAAAGCGACGTTGACAGAGAAGTAAAGAGAAGAGGACTCACCTTCGCGACAAGCGGGTAACTCAGAAAAATCGTGGCTTCGGCCGAGTGTTAAGCTCTCATATATACCCAGGTGGACCTCATTAGAATTCAGGTGCAAGACCTACAAAGGCCTGGCACGATTGGTTGGTTCGTCGACCCTCTGCCTCCCGTCAACCACGAGAGGGACAATCACGCGACGATCACGATTCGTCACAGCTGATATCTCGCTTTTAGGATCAACCGACTCTTCTCCTTCTCCGATTCATCATCGATCCCTTTGTTCCCATCCTGTCCTTCTCTCACACTCTTTGCTTTCTTCCTTCTTCATTTACGGATATCTTGTTAACTTGTAAGTCGCAAGTCGCAATACAGATTGATCGTATCTTTTACACTCTCTTTCTCAAAATTCTCGGTATATTCGAATTTTCATTGTATCGCATGTATAAAATTGAGAGTATTTTCCGAGAGGGAGACGGTCGATCAGACACTAGGATTACCTGTACTTCCATCTTTTTCATCTCATTTCCTGTTCAAGTTTTCTGTTACTTATATGATATCGTAATTACACAATAATTCATCGAGAGATACTTGTCACAAAATTGAAATTTTCATTATCATTTGCATATTAATTCGTTAGCTTTTATCGATCAAACGCGCGTCGTTAGCCAATCGAAAGTTATAGCATTTTGTATCTAAACGTGTTTTACGTGTCCGCGATATATTAACGCGTAGCAATTTTATTAATTTCATCTGATTATCTTGAGAGAATAAGCCGACGGCAAAGTCGAATGCAATCGAAAACAAACTAAATCTTTTCTTCAAAATAAACTCGTGCCTGGAACGTTGTAAGACATCGTTGTCGTTAAGAGAACGCAAGTACTCGTAGTTTTAGAATATTCTTTTCAAAAGTACCTGAAAGATACAACGAACGTTTGAGTCAAGGTTTCGAATTTTACGTAGAAGGTAAAAGAATAATCTCGGCTCATGTAATATGGATTTTATTTTATTCGTGTAACAATAACAGTTCCTGTTTCCACAGTAGTTTTCTTTTACAATAGCTTTTCGGTGTTTACGTCGCTCTAACAATCCGCCTGGCGCAGTGGCAACCGCAGAAACCAACCTGTCGCTGATTTCTCAGGTACCATGGACCAATCGGACGTCGAACGAGGAGTTTGCAGCGATGAACGAACGTATCGTCCTTTCTTCCCCGAACTTTTGCCTTCAACGTCCGCGATGATTCGCGCTGGAATCGTACTCCATCCACAGAGGAACGTTCTTAAAAAGGGCACGATGGTACCGATTGCCTGAAACGGCTACTCTTTACGAGCTAAGCTCTTTTTCTCGACCTATTCGCTTCCCGAAGGAGCGATCGCGATTCGATCGTTGGTTTCACCGTGTATTCTACATCGTACACGGATCATCGTATCGTAAAAAACTATTCCTAATGTCGATGCCTGTGGACCGAAGAGTTCTCGATAATAGTAACGCATTTCTACTATTAATTAGCGTGATTAGCGAGATACGTTTCTCGGGGTTGACAGTCGTCGAGGGGAGATCCTTAGATTTAATCGTTTGTGCTGCGCGTTAGTCTCGCTGGTTTCCGCTTCTTTTATTCTTCCTCGTTTAATTGACGAGCAGTTGCCGCGTTTCGCGATCGATCTGCTTTTGCGAGTGTAATTTGGCACTCTTCGATTTCGCTCGAACGCTCTCGTCGTTCCGAATTGTCTAAGCATTTTAACAGATTGCGACCGTACAAGATAGCTTACGAACATTAGCACGCTTTTGCGACGCTTCGCGTCTCAACGCTGCCTTACTTCTTAGTCCTTTGAAGCGTTGCTTAGCATTTTTTGCTACGTTACGAAGACTTTGTTATTTATGTCGTTCACTGTTCGATAATATCTAATCTGAACGACCTAGATAAAAAGAGAGATCGATAATCCCGAAAAACCTGTTTAGTCTTTGATTAAAATGATATCAACGAATTCAATTCCCGCTTCAAAGAATTAAGTTTCGATTAAATTTCCATCGAAGTACGATGCTAGACACTTTTATGGAACTTATCTAGTTGCACTTTCGAGGTCGTCCTTTTATCTCATATTGTTGGACAATACGTTGGACAATCTCGGGTGACAAACGCGAGAATCGACCTCGAAAAAATATAATACACGCTGCTCGGAAACGTCAAAAGCGGCGTAAACGATTCACGTAGAACGAAGAACGATGTTACAGGACGCCTCTAAAACGTACAGATGTATATGTTACATGTTCCTTAAATTACAGACGATTCAACGTCGGTCAAACGTATGCATCCGTATGAAGAAGTTGGTAAGAAAAGTATCGAATAGAGTGGCGAGTGTTCGAGTGATTCGTGCGTCGTATAAATCCATGCGTTTGATCGCGTCGAAGTTGGAGCAGATCTACGAATGAAAATACCGATCGAACTTGTAGAAAATAATCGCAATGTTGCATCAAGTATCGTTCTCTTATTTGTCAAAAACGCGACATATAATATACGCTTAGAACGGTACGATTAAAGGAATTAACGGTCCGTTAAAACGAGTCATTAGATATTTTATTTCATTTTTTACTAGATTACTAAACGGTATTAACTTAATCTTTCATGATTGCTTTAAAGTTCTTACTTTAAGACTTTCTTAAACCTGACGGAAAATGGACATTCCGATTGTTTCTTTGTACAACGTCTGGATAATAGAATCATGTTCTGTACAGAATTTCCAGGTATCGATAAACTGTATTAATGACTTGTATTAAAAGACTATTGTCTTTATTTTGTTTAAAAGTTATTGACAATGAAAATCAATCGGTTATTTATACATCATTCCGTATTAAGAAATATGTTGTTTAATTTGTAACGTCTTACATTATTTTTGATCGAAACAAGCGTTGATTCATCTACTTATACGACTGCTGTACATCGTTACGCGACGATAACGTTGACAATAAACGTTTCACTGCAACGACTCGATCATATCTCGCACGTTAAAAACAAAGTTTAAAGCACACAGAGAGACGTTCGAAGAACTTATTTAAAATTTCATATACCCTCGATCGGTGTTTCACACTATAAATCCACTCTAGTCTCAGTCAGTTCAATGCGATCGTTACTTATAGCGATCTTTATTAATGTTTAACTATGTTGCGCCGCTCGTAGCATCTACCGTAAATTCAACCTTAAGTTTTACCTTATTCTTTTTACCTTATCGCTAATATGCTCGTTTCTCTTACGTAAATTCGCGGATGACTTAAACCGATGATTCCCGAACTCGTTGCAATATGTACAGATACGATAAATTATTTGTTGTTGATTAACGTTACTGTAACGTAAACGTAAACTCGAAGAAGTATTTGCGAAAGGACGAGTTTGCGAAGCACGACTTTGCGTAACAGACAAATTTCACTGAATTCGATCCATATACGCGTATAAAGCTTATTTCATTTTCACCTGTATTAACGAAAAACTTGCAAAAGGATAGATTTGATAAAAGAAGAACAAGAAATTACGTAGGAATGGTAATACTTGGAGGAATTTATAGTTTGATAAAACTGCGATATAGAAATTTTTCGTAAGATAGCACGAGAAATAAAGGCGAGATATAAAGTGTACTTGATTCTTCCAGCTGTTTACAGTTAGCCGAACTCTCTGATTAACTATACCTCTGAGTGGGTACTTATTTTATCCCTATATTCGATTCTCTTTCTCTAGCTAATGGCATTCGCACGAATTAAAGGAATTCGATTACAGTCATTCGTTAAATGAGTCGCATTGTGCGATCGTTCCTTAATTTATTATTATTGCTAGTGATAGAAACTCGTGGAAGCATTCTCTTCGGGTAGAAGAGTAAACATCGAGTCAGAATGGCGTCAAGCAAGATGGCATCAGAATATTTATTACTAGAACGTTTTACGTTGGAGCAACATTTACGATTATAGAATATAGGCTTCGTAATTAGTCTTTAATTTTACGACGACGGAATTTTATATGTTTCGTGTATTTATCGTTAAAAAATGTATAAATACGAATAGAAGCATCCTTTGAATACAAATATCTCGCGAAACCGTGGAACAGAAGTATGTATTCTTAATGCAGATTCGGTAATCCAAGGATGGACGACGATTAAAGTCTTAGGCGCATCGAAACTTGAAACCATCCTGTCTCGATGTCACGATTAAACGATAAAACGCTTCAAGTAGAAAATAGCAAATACAAGTTATTTTTCGTTAGTCGATTAAATCAAACGATACTTATTACGAACGAAATCAAACAAAAATCCATTAAAAAAAGAGCATGTAATAAAAAATTAGACAAAGAATTGAAATAATCATTCGAATATTTACTATTTTCTTCTATAAATATCATTCGCCTAATTCTGTTCGACACCCATTATACTGCTAGTCCTTATCGACGATCCAGAGAACAGCTATTTATTATCAGTTTATTTAATCCATGATTATGTACAATATTCACGCAAATAAAAAAAAAACATCGTTTTCTTTACTTTTTATATAATCGTAATAGCAAGTATCAGACGAGTCAGTCATCTGTTATGAAATTTGATAAAACGTTACACGAGGAAAGATGTTTGTTTCTCTGTTGTTCCGGGCTGGCAGTAGAGTTTTCTCTTTTGTGCTAAAAGGACCTGTATTTAACAGCTATGTTGATCACCTTACGAGTAATAATTCTCTCTTTGCTGATAGAGCGGTAATGGTGTTACGGGCGAGAGATCCTCGTCTTCTAAGCTCGATTCGGTCTTCAAAGGAAGAGTGGCCAGTGCTTTCACTGTTAAAGCGGAGAAGTTAACGTCAAATCAATGTGAAAAACTCGCAGCAGGATTTTTTAAACTCGAGGTTTATGTATTTGTATTTGTATATAGAAATTTCTTCAAGATTTTCGAACGATTAATTTACTTTTCCAACGAACGTTCCATATCAAATAAGATTACCGAGGAAAATGGAAATTAATCGAGGAAAGGATGTATGAAGGGTAGTAATGTAGAAAAAAAAAATGAAGAAGAAGATGAAAGAAAAATATAAACAAACCTGAGAAACGATAATATGATGTGCGTGTCCTATATGGGAAGATGGAGGAAGCATGTCAGTCAGTGTGCCTGGTTACCTATACACAGCACAAACAATCCAAACAACGCTCACTACATATGACACAACGATGTACGTATATCTCACATCGATAAGACTTTCAACGAAGAAATTAATTACATAGTCGAAATAAAAATATTCATGACGGCGCATGCCAATGAAAAACATTTCCAACGTCTTATGTACGGAACTGTCAAATTCTTAAACAATCAAGTATCCCGAGTCTAAATATTATCGCTAATTGCCGATAAAAATAAGCAATTCATTTCGATCGATAGGTGACGATATTCGTCCGGTTCCGTTATAAAATATACAACGAACGAATCGAATAAGCGTAAGCCTTCCGCACTAGGAAATAGCAGAAGGCACGAAAGTCTACCTAAACATTGGTCATGCTGTCACACCACTAGTCGCTATATATTAGATACAAGCAGAATAAATCAAACCAATAAACTATTTATTTATAACGAACTGCGACGTACCCGCCACCATCTTGCTCTTTTCCATAACTTGCTTGGCCAAAATTTGATTCAGTTGCAAAATGTGATCTCTTTGCCGTTTCTCTTCCACTACTTTTCTCTTCAAGCTGTCTGATTGTTCGATATTGATATTATCGTCTGAAAAAGATAACGAGATAACGATTCGCGTGACTATTTAATATTTGCGATCTTTCATTAACCTAAAAACTAATTTGTCGTTAAAAGGAAGTTGCACGGATGCATACCGCTTCCATCTGGCGCAGTCACGGTTGTTTCCGACAGCATCTTTCTTATCGCTTCGGCTTTCTTCAATCGTTGCTCTTGTTCCTCTGCAGTTAATTCCGGCGTCTGGAACGCGATTGTTTCAACGTTATACCAAAGCATCGATACAGTGGCGTACAAACTGTATTTACGTCGTAAATTTGTCACCTGTTCAGGGATATATCTTTCAGGGATCACGATCTTGTTGGGCGTTCCTAGCAGCTGATCGATGGTACTCTCGTTATACTTCAGCTCTTTGTGACTCAAAGTCGATCTTACGACATCCGGCGCGTTGATCCTCGGCCTGAGCGCTCGTTCCATATCAAGATCATCTCTGGCTCTTCCCATTCCCTAGGGAACATCAAAAACGTTTCTATATCGACCGCGCGCTTTACTTCAACGACACACGCAACACGACAAAACGACGCCAAAGAAACGACAAAACGAAGATATGACAAAAACGGAATCAACAAAGGAAAAGAAAAAGGAAATTAAACGAATGTACGTGAACGAGGAAGGCAACGAGGAGAAATATGAAAACATAAAATACAAAAATAAACGATACCATCTTCGAGAAGGTGTCTTCTAGATCGAGAATGGGTTTGCTACTGGACACGGTATAGTGTCGTCTTTTCTCGCGGGGAATTTGCCTGCGCCTCGGCCCCTCGATCTTTTTCTCCGTCATCTCCTTGATGATCTGTTTCGCCGCCTCGCTCTTGAAAATGGGCGACAATTGCGGCGAGTTCGACGCGTTCACGTTCAACGACGAACCGAACATTCTGTCCTGGCCTTCGAGGTTCGTCGGTGACAACAACTCCGGACTCACCGGCTCCGGGATGGTCTCGTTTCTCAATGGATTCTCGTAGTGTCTGTACGGTGGGTAGTACGGCGGCTGATGATGGTTCGGTTTAATCGGATAATTCTGCTGGCTGGGGCTATAGGACGGACTGGTCGAGTAATTCGGCGAGCTCATAGGCACGTGCGAACTCGAAGCGAGGCTCTCCGTATACGGCGACAGAGTACTGTCCGAGCTTCCATCTTGAGTTTCGAACTGCGTTGATCGGCAAGCAGAATAACGGAGGGTGACGAAGCGAGGGCCGAACAAAATAAGGCATCACGGAGGGGTGAAAGGCGAAACCAACGAAAACAGAGAAAATGAAGAAAATGTATGAAATCATATGTATCTTATACGTAGTTGATGCTGGTACTCTGGTGATACTGTGTTCCGGCGCTGAATGCGAATGTCTCTATCTCAAAATCAGAATGCACAAATATTACGACGAAGTAAGTAAAATTTGGTGATTCGCGTTTTGGATTTTGTATGTCAAAAACATCGAAAAATTGCAAGTGGCATGCAAAAAAAAAAAAGGTTTAGTATACATAGATTACATCGTACGAAAACAAAAAATATAATATTAGCACGACGAAAGATTTATCGGGGAAAGGTAATGAGGAATAAATCTTATTAGTTCGTCGGTTAATTGACATATCCGTATCGAAAAAGGCGAATAGGAAGAAGTCGGTAACGCGTGTTTAACTTACCCTGACTTTATTTCGTCTGGCTAGCATGGTTCTCAAAGCGTGCATGCTGTCGCTTCTGGGAGGAGGCACTACCGGAACCTGATGAATCTCGGGCTGCTGTTGCCGCTGTCCGCCGAAACCTCTCGGTAAGGACATGCTTCTTTGGAACTGCACGTCGTCCAAATCCGTCAGCTGGACTGTGCTTTGAGCGTGAATCATCGGCGACTCTTCTACCACCTTTCCCAATTGAGCCTTCTAAGAATAAATCGATCGAAAATAGAGCAAAATAAAATCAAAGCTGCGACATCGTCGATCGTTTGTCAAAGTTAGCCGCTACTCAGGCTCGAAATAAACTGACAGAAAGTCTTTCTTTAATCGTTACTTGTACCATGATAAGATATAGAAATATTTTACCACGGCGAATATAAATTATATCGATCGAACGCAGTAAATAGAATCGTAGAAAACTCGAAGAAATTACCTCGAACTTCTGAGAACCTTCTAAATCATCGTCGCACAATCTCTTGGCACCTCCAGGCGCCTGAAGCCCGTTCGTTAATGGAATTCCAATGTTTCCAGTTCTGTCTCCTCGATCTCTTTGCCGTCTTTCCGATTCCCGTTTCACGATTCGCACGGTCTTAATCTCTTGTTTCTCACGGTTGTGGATTAAACCTTGAAAACGTTATTATCGCGAAACATCGATCGTTGTTGTGTTAAGGTCTGTTAGTTTTGCGTTATTGCTTCACTTACCGGCGAACTTGTTGTCCTCGTTTTGTCTGTAATTATCGTTTAGTAACGTTTCTTCGGCCAAGGGTGGCGGCGGAGGAGGTGGAACGTACTCCGGCGGAGGAATCGTACCATTAGTCAAGTTTTCGTCTTGTCTGTTGTTCTCTGAATCAGTTGAACGTATTATACGATTGATGGACGATGAGAGAAACTTTTGCCAAAAGATAATTTCGATAGGTTAAGATCATACGTGTTTTGTGCTTACCGTGAATTCTAGACTCCGTGTTGACGTATAACGGAGAAACGTTCGCTTGCATCAGGCTTCCTTTTCCCTGCATTTGATCCTTTAGAAGCTGTTGCTTCAACTGATGTTGTTGAATCTGTTCTCGTAACTGAGGGGAAAGCGAGGAAATATGATTCTGCGGCGACTGAGGGTACGATTGTAGGTTTGTCTGCTGACGATTCGTGGGGGACGAGTCTTTGATCTGTGTCGGTGAACTGAAATGCGGATACGGTCCACCGTTCTGCTTGCCACGAGGCGACGAGGACAGCGCAGGGCTCGATGGCGAATCCAAACCGTGGTCCAGAGTTATCCCAGAATCAAGATCGGTCTCCAACCAAGAGTTTTGCGTTCGTTTCTTTGGTTGGTGCACTTGAGGAGCTGCGTTGGTAACGTAAGAACGAAATCTCATTTACCTCATCTCGCGATATACTTTGGTTCTTATTATTTTCAAACGTAGGCTGTGTCACGCTTTCAACGTTTTTCTAAGTTCAACGTTTCAAACGATCTTCGTACTTCTCAAAAACAACGATTCGGCTTACCAGAAGTAGGTTGCGGTCGAATCTGTTGCACCAGACTGTGTGACTTCTCCGTTAACTGTCTAACTTGAATGCTCAATTCCTTTCGTTGTCTCTGTAGATCCCCGACCAATTGTTGAACTCTTCTCAATTCTGCTTCGAGAGGGCCAGTCGTGGCCGAAGTGTCTCTGGTCATATTTCCTGCATACCTCCTCGATGCTTGCAGCTTCTGTCGCAGCACCACCAGGTCTTGTTCCAATCTCGCATTTTCCGCGACCGTTTCCTCGAGTTTCTGAAAGGCAAAGATACGGGAGGATTATTCGTTGCCTTTACAGGAACAGAGTTAAGAAGCTAAAAGTTTCGTCGAGAACGAAAATGCGAACAGAACGGTCAACGAAACGGAAATCTATCTATTTCTGTGTTTTGATCGATTTACCTGGAAGAATACCGGCTTTACCTGGAAACAACGAATCGACGATTAAATCAGGCAAATCAGTTCCTTGGAGAACGAAGCGCGCGATGCGTGCTCGCTATTCCTCTACTTCTACATGGTAAAAGACCGGCGTCCAATTCGTCGGACTATCTTCGAAAATGCGAAACGGAGAAACCTCGATTACTTTTCGCGGGGCGGAAACCACGAGCAACTTCCCGTTCTCCGAAGAATAGATCGCCGGAATTTATTCCGGCGAAAGAAAACTTCCCGATTGAATCCGCCATCTCTGTCGTCGAATGGAAATTCGCATAAAACCGATTAAAGTTTCGCCGTGCGTGGGAATCTGCCGAAACTATTCGCGATCAAGTAGCGTCTGTCGTTGAAACTTAAAAATTGTTCCCGATAGCAACTTTTTTGTTTCCCGAACGGACGAATCAGGACGGCGGCGTCTATTTTACGTTAAACTTTTTCTCCGTTAATTTTCCTTCCTTCTAGCCTGATGTTCGCTGATCGAGGACAAACCGCGATTCCAAGAGCCTACAGAACGCTTTAAAGTTCGTACCTTGGAGTTGTGTGCCAGCAACACTCTCACTCTGCTCAGCTCTTTTTCCAGAAGGAGCTGCTGCTTTCTGTATCTCTCTGCTTCCACCAAATTGCTCCTGCTGCCCTGCAGTTTATGTCGGAGACCACCTAGAGCTTTTTCCAGAATCTCCTGTAATCGAAATCGAGAAGGTTCAATACGCTGGAAAACTGATTTGGTCCGACCGACTCGAAGATAATAACTGCTGGAAAGCCACCAGATAGCAGGATAAAAATAATTCATCGATGGAATTTGATTTTACGAAATATTTGGTAAAATTGGTCAATTTTTCAAAATATAAATTTTCAATTTCTTCGTATCCCAAAAGAAATGACTTTTTCATCTTTCAGATATCGCCGTTGACAGATGTATCTAAATATTTTTATACCAACATTTTTACGTAGCGCTCCTTTTCTCACTCTACGATCAAATCTCTCTCGGATCTGGACATGGCGGATAATTTACAATTTTTGTACGATTCTGCGTCGGATAATCTGTTCCAGCGATTCCACTGTTAAACGCAACACGCGTTCACTGTACGCTGTACGTTCACCGTCACACGATGCGCGCTATGGCTTCAATTCGAACGGTATATCACGTCTGATATGTACAACGCTCGTCGGACCCGTTCCGTCCACGACGATTCGAAAACGCGAAAGAACGATCTGTCAAAGACTAGTTTGAAAACGAATGGAAGAAAGGAAAGCGGAGAAGGTCGGGCACGTTTTCACGGTAAAAGATCGGAGATCGCGTTACTCGCCTTGTCTTGCTGAAGACTGTGAAGCGTTCCGGATTCCTCCTGAAGCAGGCGATCCAGTTTGTAGAGCTGCTGCACCTTGGCCTACGACACAGAAGCGACGTGGTGAGTTAACCTTGAAGTTTTGCTTTCCAGTCGAGCGACCAAGGAGTCGCGTTTCAACCGGAATTACCATTCCGCTACAATGAGCTATGGCCACACCGTGTCGTAATCGCGGATCGTCGAAAAGGAAAGACACGAGAAAAACGCGCGCCTGCGTACCTACGTATAATCGCGATTTTTAACGTAACGTCTCATCGCACGCAGCCAACTGCGTGTAACAAACGTTAACTGTATTCGATGTCGGGTTCGTAATTTTCCCGCGCGTTTTTTCAACCCACGTCGTCTCCTGCTTTACCTCTCTGATTTTCACGTTGGTATTATGCACCGTTATGGGACTTGGCGGTGCGTAATTCGTATTTATCGCGACGTTTTCTCTCGTAACGCAATTTGAGCAAAATGCACGCGCGCGTCCGTTACGGAATGCTTGGAAAGCAAGTATTTATTACGCCGTGCGGATACAAAGGGGCGAATAATTCTCGATATACTTCTAACGAAACCTCCTGTTTCTGTCGATCTTCCACTGCTCTCTTCCCCCGGCTAAACTCAACCGTTCCTTTCGACGTTTCAGCTATTTTCTCCAGAGAGCAAATTTTCCCACAACACCGAGACGCCGTTTCTTTCGTGCTATTTGTTACGAAGCGGGAAACACGGTTAGCAATGCGAGCTAGGCGAAGGAAATGCGGGATCTCGTCGTCGGGTGATTGCGTTCTTCTTCACCGAGCGTAAGCTAGGGTTGCGATAGACGCGAGGCGTTGACTCAAGTATTTTTGCACGCCAAGGTCCTCGTGACGCTTTATGGAACCTTATATTTTCAAGTTTAGAACGTTACTTTCCATGTCTCAGTTATTAAATTAAGCGCGAACAGTATTTCGCGCGAACAGATTCTCGTTTCACCGATACTTTGGCTAAGTGAATTAAACGACTGTTATACGCGTATCGTGTCGTCTAAACAATCGAGGGAAATCGATACCTGTAATTGTCCGTGATCGGGACTTAATCGGTCCCAATCTCTACGTTCCTCGGCGAGCAAACGTTGCTCCTGCACCTTCTGATTGAATTCCAGACGATGATCCCTCGAATTGTCGTGTGCTAGGTCGTGTCGAGAACCCGAGAAGATGTTGGTCCCATTGGCAGTGTTGCGATTGTAGAGGGAGCCCAACTTCACCATGTTGTCCACGAGGTTCACTAGCGGCTTGCCCTTCTCGTACTTTGTGACAAAATATACGAGACCCATTGAATTTACGAGCTTCGATCGCCTTGCTTCCAAGTTTCTCAATTAGCTCAGGTTACGCTCGAAAAACTCGGCCCTCGACGACTCGAACGGAATAATCAAGCACCAGAGAACCGGCCGGAGAACGAATTTCGTTTTGTTAATTTATCGCGCAACTTGCGTCTTTCGAATAGAAATATTCAGCGAATCTTAGTCGGATCGGCTCGTTACCGATGATAAAAATTCACGAGTTTTCGCTTGGCCAATAGAGATATCGAGGGAAAAAGTGGAAAGCGAGTTTTACCTGCTTTTCGAGATCCATCAGATGCTTCTTTAGTTCCTCGAGTTTCTGAAGGTTCTCCAATCGTCGCGGAGTATCGAGCTCTGCCAATCTAGCCTGCGGGTCACAGAAGAATGCCGCTTTAAATGTGACACCTGGCAAATTTCCACGCTTCACAGTGTCTATGGGTCTTTTCGCCTAATGGTGCACGCTCGTGTCTTGCGGACAGCGCATTCTGTTTTGCTGACGCAGTCGCGATATTTGATCAACAATGCGAGGAAGGCCGACACTCTGTTCGCAATCACTCGTGTAATTAGTACTTTACTCGAAGAAACGTTCGCATGTTTTCATTATTTTACGAAAAACATTAACCCTGTTTCCTTGCGATCCGAGAAGAAAGGTTCGAAAATCAAAGAAGGAACGTAAACGCATCGAAAAAGCGCAAGGGCTTGCAAAATCAAAACCGAAAAGTCGCGAGAGAAAAAACGACAGAGAATATCGGTATGTTTGCAGAATGATACACAAGCTCGCGTAATCTGTAGACGATCAAAGGAGACGTTTAGAACAGAACCTGCGAAACGTATGTTCGCACACTCCGCGCAACACACGGATAAATTTACTTTCACCGAGTGCGCCATACTAAACCCACGAAACACGGACTATGCTACAGCGTATGCTAAACTTGAACGTAAACTAGCACGACGCGACGTGGAGATCGGAAACACGTTTCAGCTTCACTGCCTAACATTCCCAACGCGTAGCGTCGTCAACAAAGAGGCAACAGCGAAAAAAAAACGGGATGACACGAGAGTTTGAGCGCGTTCAAACTTTTAATACGCCCCAAGGGCGTGAGAATCGCGAAAAAGGAAACGGTCGAGTCGTTCGTCAGGGTCAGCGCGGAAACGTAATACGATTTCTGGCGGGCAACCGATACACCAACGACGTTCTCGATGCGAGGTGAACGACGAACGTCAGAGAGGAGAGGTTGGCGGACGTTCTGCGTCCGAAAACGCGATCTACGCGGAAAGAGACCATTTATCGAAGTACACGAGTACAAAGTAGACGAGAACGCGGGAGAACGCGGGAGAACGCGGGAGAACGCGGGAGAACGCGCGAGAAGGCAAAATTTCATACGACATTCTAGACATCGACTATTCGCGTTGAGAAGGCACGCTAAAAGACGAGACACACGCCACAGCAGAGAACAAAGCCTCGTCGGAATTTTTTTCTCGAAGAAAGTTCCAATCCTAATGACGTTCTCTCGAAACGTGTCCTTGAAACCGGTTCTTCGCCATGCTCCGCGGCATTTTTCGCGCGTACAACAGGATTCTCGATCGCGACCATCTATCGGATGGTCCTCGTGAAAACATCCGTCTCCGTTTGAATCGTCGAGAATCTCCAAAAACTTTTCAGGAAGTTTCTCCCGAATGCTTCTAAATTCTTGTAAAAAATCCTTGGTAAAATCGAAACTTGACGAGTACGATGCATGAAAAATTGTTTGAAATAACGAGAATCGTTTGCGAGAATGTTGTTCAAATCGCAGGAGCTTCTTCCGTCGGTTTATTTTTCTTATTGTATTACCGAATTCTGATTTTATCGCGTAACGACTAAGATCTCCTTCTGTGAGAACAATTTTTCTCGAAAGCGGTTCTTGGCTACGGAGGGAAGCCTATCGCGACGTCGAAGAGAGAAAAATGACACCAGCCACGACGCCACCGGTCGACGCAGGCTCCATTGTTCCCAGTCGCAGCTGCTACCGTTGGCCCAACGATTCTGTTTCTGAAAATGTCTTCGGACCTGTGCCTCGATCTCCATGTGACAATTCTCCATCGCTTTGTAGATGGTGGCGTTCTGCCGGCGTAGCTGGATCAGCAGGAGCACCAACTCCTCGTGGGTCCTGCCGAGGAGTTCGCCGGCGGACACGCGAACCAGTCCCTGGGTTGCGGCTTGCGGCAGCTTGCGGCCGCCCTCTGCTCGCTGGGAGCTGACGTTGCTCTGTCGAGTCATGCAATCTTTCGTTAGCGATCGCGCGTACGCAAACACCGGCCTCCGGCCTCCCCTCGCGGCGAACTTGGTTCGTTGGCGAACAATTCGGTGTGAACGCGAAAACCTTGAATCTAGCGTTGTTACCGCCGTTCCCTCGGCGGCCC